>NC_081560.1:67983007-68235392 GCF_022355385.1 Mustela nigripes
TCCTTCCTATTCAACCTTGAGGTTGAGAGCAGTAATTAATATATTTCTGACTTGAATGTACTGTACTCATAGAAAAGATTCAACAGTCTTGGATCTCTAGGAATAAGAGTCCATGAAATGAGCATTAAAAAAGCCATAAGGGTTTTGAGTGAAAATTTTTTTTTGAGGGAAATATTTTTAATTTGCTTTTGAAATAATATAGGTCTAAGAAACTCAAGACCCCTCTTTCCCATTTGTTTGATATTATTCCTAGGACACAAGAGCTACCTAATCAACTGTGAAGTTACCACAGAATAATAAAGGATAACTGAGCATAATGAAAAATTTTTAAAAAATTAAATAAAATTAACTTAATAAATTTTTTTAAATAAATAAATAAATAAAGGATAACTGTTTTCCCTTTACTTTGACTGAAAAGTGGTACTTTCTAACTAAATGAAGAATAGTGCTGGGGAACAAATGATATTTGAGTCCTTCCAGCATTTCATAAATGTCCACTTATGAAGTATAATATACAAACAACAAAACCTTTGTAACTCTTCATTAAAGCAATCAGGTCCCTGACATTAGATGACCAGATCAGGTTATCACATATTCTTGGTGCAAATATATTTTCATACTTCTGTAACAGTGTCCCAAATCAGTAGAGAAACTGATACATGAAAATTCCCATTTAGACCAAAAAAAAAAAAAAAAAATAGTTTGGACCCTATGATTATTTGCTTCTCAAAAAAATTCAGTTAGTTATCAAGGTCTCCTCCAGTGAGCCATATCTGATTAAGAACTGGCTTTCATTCTCCATGTTGTCTGAATTTGTGATTCAGTTTCCTAGAACTTGGCTCAGATAACCCTCTTCCAAAGGGGAGAACATACTGTAATGTTCGAAAGGTAGGAGGTTTGAGTTAAGCCTGTCTCAGCAGCTTCATTATATAGATGGGAAAATCCAGTGAAATCCAGTTGCAAAGGCAGCAAGTGCTCACAATTTGAGCAAACACATTATAGAAGATACCATGAAACAGGTCAACAGCATGATCAGAAGTGTGGCTTGGGTGGGGGAGGGGCAACACGGAGAGCACAGGTAGAACTTTCCTTTCACTGAACACCTTCCCCCAGAGAGAAGTCTCCTCATCAATTTTAGTAGCAACAGGTTGACAGCAGGTTGTTGTACCTTTAATGGAATGGTGTCAAAGAAAGCCAGGTGAGCGCAAAGATGGTGAGACCCATGAAAAAGGTGTCGGGGACGGCAGACAGTACTGTGTTCATGGGCTCATTTCCTCTCCCACAGCAACCCAAAACCAGCTGCCTTGTTGGAGAGACTGTTTCCCTTGACATTCTGGGGTGACTATGCCTGTCTGTGATGCATAATCCTTTTGGATGAAAGGCAATTCTGCTGCAGGCACGCTGGGAAACTTGGCAGCACTGACCAGAAAGGGGATGGTCTGTTCTGGGACAGGAGCATGAGCAAAGTTTAAGCAAGGCAAGATGACAGCCTGACAGGGGAAGATGGAAAGGAGAAGAATTCAAAAGAATTCAGGCACTGAATAGGTGTTTGACCCCCAAAACCATGAAGTTTCCTTCAAACCCTGAGATTCTACAAGTCTACATGTTAATAGGCCTAATGCAAGGAATATTAACTCATATACGGGAAACAACTTACACACACACACACACACACACACACACACACACACACAAAACAAAAAAACAAAAGGGGAAGCAAAAAAATCTCTCTACTCCCCATAGAGTAGGACACAGCTAAACTCTCTTAAAATGGTCATTCGACTTAGCTGGGGATGCCTTTCCATTTAAAAGTGATTAGATGGAGAAACAAAAATATAGCCTCTGGTTACACATATTAAATGGATATGGAGGCAGACCTATGGGTCAGAAGTTCAGATTGGCCAATGCAGTGTCTCTGTTGCCCAAATGAAACTCAATTAAATTTATGATGGAGATCTCTAAGAATCCATGCAAAGTCTGTCCACAGGGTGTGCCCTCTCCAACATCTTTCTCTGTGTGTGTGTGCAACTTTGTTACTAATGGAGCACATTTGCTTTGACCGTGGAGCTCTTTCAGACACGAAAAGCTGCAATTCTAGTTTTTATACTTAGAAAATGCTCAAAATGTGTTTCTTTCTAGGAGAACTAAATATTGTGCCACCTTGGAGAGTCAAGCCCTTTGAAGCCCATCAGCTGTTGCTTGAAACCGCCTGATTCTATTTTTGTCGAATCTTTGTCTTGTGTTTTCTGAAAGGCTTTGAGTTCTTGCGTGAACACTCCTCTCGTGGCGATTTTCGGCCAGCTGAAGGCTTTTACTTGGGCGGCAGGTAGCACACATGATAACATACATCATTACGTTAATAATGCTCCCATACAAAAGTCCTTTTCCAGGACTTGTTTACTGGCTACCCCATTGTGGGATCAGAGGGCGGGATACTTTTGATTTTAAACACAAGGAAAGGGACAGCGGGAGCAAGGCTTTTAGCGATGGAGCCTTTGGGGGCCCGAGGGGAACTGCTCACATCTCATGCAGGAGAACACAGTGTGTGACCTCACCATCTGCAAAGAGCCCCCACCAGGATTAAAAACCACATAGAAGGCAAAATAATTTACTAAAATGTTGAGCAAGAGAACTCGCTCCCAGAAATAGTACACGCCGGGGGAAAGCTAAGGAACCAAAGGGAAAACTTGCGTGTAAGCTGCTTATCTGCCATTCTGAACAAGGTGAGCAGATCCTGGGGGCACCCCGTGGGACCTTGTGGCCTCTCTCTGCTTCATGCTCTGGAATTATTTTTTTCCATTTTTTTCATGCTGTCTCTGTAATGCAACCTCTTTACATAGTTTATCTCAGGAAATGACAATTGGCTGTCGAATCCCATACAAATTGATTGGATATGACAGCTCAAAGGAATAAATATTCTGCAGAGAAGAAAAATTTTACTTATACTCTTGCATTTTCAATTCTTTTCTACCCCTTTTTGCTTAATTTTATTATTTCAATTAGATCATTTAAAAATCAACACATCACATACCAACCTCCCCTAAGAGCAATCGTTAAGATTTGATGATTTTTCTGATACACAGGCTAGGGTTTCAAATTTGCATTATTTTATCTACTGGATTAACTATGAATTCTAAACCGAACTAATGCTGCCATGTGTTTTTAAACATCTCTAATCTAAACCATCTGGAGAGGCATGGTTTTGCAAAGGCATCCTTTTCAGGACACTCTGTGGATTTTGTCACTGCTTGAGGTTTGGCAAACCATCAACATTACTATAATTCTCTTTTATGAAATATAGCTTTTGACTAGGATTTTAGAGTCTTGGGGGTATGTGTGTGTGTATTTATATGTGTGGGCACTTGTGTACAATTTTTGCTCCCGTCCCTTTCTCTTTTCAGAAGACCATAGTTATAATAAACTTATTTCATTGTTTTAAAACTTACTTTAAAGTAATAAAGGTTTTATCTCATATATAAAGGATAAATTTAATTTTACCTACTCAACATAATGACTGACCAAGTCATTAAGAAGCAGAGAGGTACTTTTGAATAACCCACCTTACTGGACATAGGTGCTGGAAATACTTTTTACACAAGTCATTAGGAGAAAGCATGTCAGCTTGAGAGACCACAACAAAAAGTGTAGATATGAAATTATTTCAGCAACAATGATTTGTGGTATGAGAGGTATGAGCTCAACACATTCATGCAGAGATTACAATTAAAAATTGAATAAGCTAAATCTTTTGATTGAGAAAAGCAACACCCTGTTTAATTCTTTGGCTAATAATGAACATACCATTTTAAAATTTTAAATCAAATATAAGCATGGTAAAAGCAAAGTGTAGACTACTTGTTACAACAGAGGTTAAAAACTTGCCCCAGAAATAAGGATGATGATTACACTTTCACAGATTCTCTTCAATAATAATGCCTTTAAGGAATTTCAAGAATTAATCACAGAAATGGGAAGGGATAGCTTTTTGCTGAGAACCACTAATCTGAAATGAATTAAAATGATAATGTGACTACTAGGGACTATGAACATCTCAAATTAACTAATAACACGGTATGTTCAAACAACCTCTTTCCAACAATATTAGGCAACTTAAAGACATCCATAAATCAAAAGGTTTTGGTCAAGTTTGTAGAGAGGGGGAAAAAAGGTCTGTTTTTAAGAAATAGCTGGCCTGAAGTCCAGAAGTGGATCTGTGCTTAGAATATAAAGATGCCAAGGCATTGCACAGCACCCCTCTTAGAGGTGGTATAGCCTAAAACATTCTCAGTGGATGCTAACGTGGCCTGGGGTATTACTACAACCCACCTTCATGCAGTTCAGTTCCCTTTCCTGTGTTGGGTCCTCACACCCTACTACTCTGAGGGAGAGGGTTGCCCTTCTGAGACTCTCTCTTTCCTTTCCTTTTCATTTTGTTTTGTTTCATTTCCTTTTTTTTTTTTTAAAGAAACTCCTGGTATTCCTTTATTTTTTTTAAAGATTTTATTTATTTATTTGACAGACAGATCACAAGTAGGCAGAGAGAGAGAGGAGGAAGCAGGCTCCCTGCTGAGCAGAGAGCCTGATGTGGGGCTCGATCCCAGGACCCTGGGATCATGACCCGGGCTGAAGGCAGAGGCTTTAACCCACGAGCCATCCAGGCGCCCCACTCCTGGTATTCTTTTAAACCTACTTTCGCCTGTATTAAAATGTATTCTAAAGGAAAACACGATCTGATATTCCAGAGAATGGAAGCTCCATATAGGGCGGCCCTGGAACCTATGTCCTCAGGAGGGATAGTTCTTACTCGGCACGCTAATTTGGTCTTATATGAAAGCAAAACTTGGGTCAACCCCATCTTCATTATTCTTGCCCCCGGGTCTACAAAATGGGTTCAGTTCACTTATTGCTATAGACTGAATTGTATCTTCCACATGTTTTTTTTTTTTTTTTACTTGTAGCAAGAATTACTATCCAACCCCACTCATTGGACCAGAGACCCTTGTGGTGTTAGTGAAAGACATGTTCTTCACATAGCACACCACCTACACTGTGAGTTCATCCGCCAGCCAGTGGCCTCCACTCCAAGCTCAACCAATGGGCAGATCTCCCATAAATTTATATGTTGCAGCCCTACCCCTCATTGTGTTTTTATTTGGAGATGGGGTCTTTGGCAGGTAATCAGTAAAAAGAGATTGCTTTCTTTCTCCCTCTCTCTACCAAGTGAGGACATCTCTAGAAGGGAGGTGTCTGTAAACCAGGAAGAGAGTCCTCACCAGAAACCAAAATGGCTGCCACCTGGATCTCAGAATGGTGGGAAAGTTATTTCCGGTTGTTTAGGCCACCAAGCCTATGGGATTATCATTATTTTATTTATTTTTTTTTTTATGGCAGCTCCAGCAGATTGATACACCTATATAATCTCTTTTATCCTGACAAAAATCCTAAAAGGGCAGTAGAAACCCACTCCCTAAAAATACCCATTTCCCTGACACTGAGGCTTCTCCGATCTCAGTGAATGGCTGGGTAGCAGAGTGGTGAGGATGTGGGGAGGGATGGGCTAGAAAATCTGCTCTTATTGCCCCCTGGCTTTCATTGCATAGCATCAGTAATTCTGGGGCAGTTCCCTGATGAAGCACAACTGGAGAGAGCCCAGCTCAGACAGTTCAGGGCGTGGGAAAGGAAGGAAGGGCGCTTAGGGAATTGAATAAAATCTTTAGTGTTGGACTCCTGTGCCTTCAGGAATATGGGCACAAGAATGGGGCAGAGGAAACACTGGGAAGTCTCAGGCTTTGTAATAATATCAAACTTCGGCTTGATCACTTGCAATACGAGATGATAAGACAAAGAGAACAATTAAAAAAGAATTTGTTCTAAGGTGTATTCTCATGGTATCCTCTGCATCAAAGAGCTCACTCAGTCACTTGTAAGGTATACAATCTCCTCCACTGCTATTTTCAGATAAGGAATTGTCTGTGACACAATCTATCTGCCGAAATCCTGCTGGTAAATCTAATTTCCCTAAATGAATCCCAATCATCAATTCTGCCTGTACTATTATTTTGGGGAGAAGATTCCAGAAAGAGGGCAGATAACAAGAGCCAGGAGGACATTTTCTCTGCTCCCAGCTTTCTGGGCCAAAAGAGGAAAGACGCTCCTGCTATTTGACTTAATAAGAATCAGTGTCTAGCTCAAGCCTCAGTCATTGTATCAGTCATACTCAATCGACATAAAAGAAGTATTTCCCAATGTCCATGCCATGCTTGTACATGTCAACTTCCTTATGTCTTTTCCTAAAGGCACAAACTAGGTGCTGTGCTGCTCCTCCTCTTGTCCGATCCATATATTCTGTATCTATTATGTAATTTTACATTTACGTCAGATGTGTTCTTTGGTTTTCCACAGCTGTCTGCTTCAAAGAGTGGATCATAATCTATACAACAATGGTTGAGATGTCGCTTCTGGATTTCTCCAGCCTGCAGTACACCCATTATCACAAGGAAAGCTGCCTGGGTTTACTTCCATTAGTTAGCTGTCCTGTGTCCATGCACTTTGTTCTCTAATTACTAAGCACCTATCATATGCTTTGATTTTGGTCACCCCAGGAACCCATTTTGAATATGTAGCCCTAGTTGTCAAAGAACTTTCTAATTCTTCATCCTGTTATTTTACCAGCAAAATATGGGTTTATTCAGGAATAAAAAAGAGAATTGCAACCCAAGACAAACAAGTGGCAGCAAAACCATAGGCAAGTTGGTGGGATTGGAGGGGTGGGGGAGAGAGGCAGGCTTTTTAAGGGGAAACGGGGTAAGGTGGAACGGATGTTGTCAACTAAAGTCCACTGGAGTGACCTGGGAGTTCCAAGGAGGTGGTTTTTCATTGGCTGAGACATTGCCTGTGGGGAGTGGGGATGAAGGAAATGCTTCCTTCTCTGGCTGGAGTAGTAGAGTGGTATCCATGCACCAGGCCAAGTCTGTCTCTTCCTGTCGGGTCTGCAACTGACCAGGAGCAGTAGCGGGTAAGAGCTCCCTCTTCCGAAACCTCCTGACTTCATTTTAGTGAGGTTTCCCGTTAATAATTTTCATAACCCTCTCCTCTTTTTAACTTCTATTGAATAACCACTCCTTGCTACATTCAAGAAAATATAGAAAAATGCCATTTCTTTTCTTTTCTTTTCCTCTTTTTTTTAATCAGTCAGGGCATATGAAAATTACCCTTCATTTAAGTAAAATTAAAATTCCTAAATCAAATTCTAACACTTCTCTGGTCAAAACACTCCTTAAAAAATGCATTTACATTAATGTCTATCTTTATGTCCATAGCTCTTTTGTTGTTCTGGATTATGGACCACAATCTGGGCTGTGTTTGTGAGTGTGTTTTGGGCGGGGTGGGGGGGTGGAGGACAAAAACTGATGTGAGAAGACATCGAGTTCATTGCAATAAACCTCATAGTTCCACGGAGATGGCAGGAAGTCTCTTTTCCACAACATGACAACAAAGCCTCGGCAACTCCCCCAGGTGACTCAGCAGTGTGGGCAGCTAGAAGCCAAGCCCCGACTTTCCGTCCCCCTCCTAACCACCAGCCCACATTCCCTCCTGTGTTGCCATCTCTCTTCATGGGGGTAGTTCTCTTCAAGGTCAGTGGGAACCTCACCCAGAACCAAAAACTAGATGGTGAAAGCCATGAGTTGCGATCTCATCTATACCCTTTATAGAATCTTAATGAGAAGCGAAACCACGCATAAGAAGAAAAGCTAACTGAGGATTTTAAACACGGATACAAATGCAGTTAGTATCACTCTACAGTCTGCTTTCCCTCTGAAATAAGGGCTGGGGGTTCAGGTCCTTGTCAGCTTCAGGTCCTTGTCAAATACTCTTTAAAAAGAGAATGCTAAGAACAAAGAAACCAAATCAGGAAAAAATAAAAGTAAAAATAAAAACCTCCGACCAGGCCAAGGCTCTAAATATAGCTTTTCCACTTACCTCAATACAGATAATTCTAAGATCTGTATTTCTGATTCTATTCATTCCATTTGAAAGAGAAAGACCACACCAGGGTAAGCACTGCAGGGTGGTCAGAATGCATAATCTAATGACAACGTGTGGAGGCCACTACAGAAGATGGCAGGAGCCCTGCCAGGCTGTGCGGTGGGGCTGACGCGCTGATTTCTATGCACAGGCCACCGATGTTTTCCAAGTATGGACAGCTCTTCCAGAAATGAAAATAGAAAATGCAGGACCAGAGCCCACACTAAGAATTCAGCTTAGCAAAGACATGAAACTGCCCATGGAAGTAAAAGGTGTTTAGCCTTGCTATTTCTAACAGGGAGAGACGAGCCTTCCTACTGCAATCTTTTGATGATTGGGCTAAAAGCCTGTTCTTTACAAAAGAACCCTGAACTGATACCTGTGTCTTGTGCATTTGCTTTCCAGTGCCAGAAATGCTATTTTTCCAAGCCATCGGATTGGTTTGCAATGGTGTTGTTCTGAAGAGTACAAACAATCCAAAAGACCAACAAGAAATGGATAGCTCATGCAGTATTCCAAAAGGGTACCAGTACAAGCATCGTAAGGTGCCCATGTTTTCTCCCTATCCATATTCCTTCCTACGAAGCACACTGTCTCATTTTGAAATTATCAGAACATCAGATGAGGATGTGGGAGCATGTTCAAATTGCCTGACTTCAGCGAGGACTGTCTAGAAGGAACAAGTTGTAGTAAATAAACTTGACCAAAGATCAGAAAGGATAGAGAAGAAAAGTAATACATTTGTGAGTAGGGGTTCTGATTTTTATCTTGCTGGTATTGATTGTAATTCTGTGGGCTCTCCAAATTCCCTTTAGGTTTAGAAGATGGTAAGGAGAGCCAATTCTAGGACCATGCTTAATTGATATCATAAAATGACAGGCAGCCAAAAATGCACCTTGAATGGACTGTGTAGCCTTTGCTCTCAAGTCCCGTATCCCCGCATTATGGTGGAATGTGGCGTGATGGATGGTGTGATATAGCCAGCAGATGGGGCTTCCGGTCCAGGACTGACTCTACTGCCCATGAGCCACGAACACTTCAAGTACAACCGAGAGAATAACATCTTTGTCACTTCCCTTTGGGAGAATCAATGAGATTGTGAAGGCGGAAATGCTAGGAAAATGTAAAATATAGACCAATGATATTACACTGTAATTATTCAAGTTCAGGGCATGGTAACCAAACTGCCCTTATTATTCCCAGCGGCCAGCCACTAACTCATCTGTGACTTCCCTGACTGCCCAGGCAACACTGGGTTTGGTCTCTCACTAGCGCAGCCATACTCAGTATTACAGCAATTAGGTTTTCTTTTGGGAGCCATGGATATGACCTGGCTTTGATCCTAACTTCATAGATATCCACTATAGCACGGTGTACCACTATCCTAAAGGAAATGGTACTCTCCAATTCACATTCTTCCAATGTCATGTTCAACGTGTTCTTGAGCCCATTCCTGGAACAACCACTCTGGGTCTTCTGATCATTCCCCACAGAGGCGAGTGCATGTACAGGGTGTCTGGGGTGGGGATGGGGAAGTGGGAAGGGGCTGGGGAGGTGGTTAGGAAATCTCTCAGTTTGAGTCAGCTAGGAGATCAGCACCAGAGAAATAAAGGCAAGAAACAGCACCCTAGTTAGGGCCAAAGAGGGAAAGGGATGTGTGGGGCAAGAAGAAAAGTCCCACACTTCCAAATAAAGAGACCGACTAGTTTTGTCGCCTTATCACCCTCTTTCTTCATCTCGCCTCTACATCCTGGTGTTTTCCAAGTATTACTGCATATTCAGATGATCTGGGAACTTCTCCTTTTTTTTTTTTTTTTTAAGTGTATTTTTTTGTTTGAGAGAGAGAGAATGCATGTGTGTGTGTGGGGGGGGGGTTGCAAAGAGAGAGAGAGAGGGAGGAGGAAGTCTTAAGCAGACTCTGGGCTGAGTATGAAGCCCAACAGGGTGCTCGATCTCATGACCCTGAGATCATTCCTGTGCCAAAACCAGGAGTCACATGCTCAACTGACCGCATCACCCAGGCACCCCAACCTGGGATATTTTAAAAACATCCAGGCTAGACTAGGGACTAATGATCAGAATCTCTGTCCATGGGATGCACGCATAAATAGTTCTTACAGCTCTCCAGGTGCCGGCAATGATCAGCCAAGATGGAGAACACAGCTCTGTTCCATCTCTCTATTTACCATCCCCCAAGCCACCCACCCAGAGGACCCTGGCTGAATCCCCAACAAATGTTGTATGACATAATGCACGCACTTCAGAGTTAAAAAAGAGCTAACTTCAGACTTGGCTTGGCTATTCACAGACACCTGCCCTAGTTTCATGACTTCTCTTGCAGGTTCTAATCTGGGGGAGTAATAAGGGTTTATGACAATGAATGTAAATAACAGATTCTCAGTACATGTATCTTTTTATCCCCATAAATGTAATGTCACAGAGATATTTTCCATGTCCTCAAATTACTGTTTTTTCTCACCTCTTAGGAAAGCTCCCATTTATTTAAAGTCTAATACTTTCAAAGTTGATCTTTCTAGGTATATTTGCTTACTAGCCCAAAGTAATAAGGAATTAGTAAGACTTCAGGAGTTATTAAAGATACTGGTTTCCTGGATTGGTCTGAGGTGAAATTCAGGTATGATGGTTAATTTTAATGTGTCAACTTGGCTAAGCTATGGGATCTGGGGTTTGGTCAAATACAAGTCTACATGTGGGTATAAAAGTATTTTTTAAATGTAATTTGCATTTAAGCCAGCAGACTTTAAGTAGATTAGCCTCCATAATGTGGGTGAACCTCATCCCAACAGTTTAAGGCCTTCAGAGCAAAGACTAGTTTCCTGAAGAAATACCAATTCTAAATTTCTTTCCGTGTGTCTATTTCTATCTGTGTATCTATCTATCTATCTATCTATCTCCTATTGATTTTGTTTTTCTGGAGAAGTTTGACTAATACACCAAGGATCCTCAGAAGGGCTTCGCAACGACTTTTGCTATGCCCATTTCTTCCTTTTCCTCCTCTCAGGAGAGGGACCGAAGCTCTTTTCCTTTCACCGTTCTGAAGCTGGTGATAATTCTATCCCCTACACTGAGGTTAGTTTAGGAGAAATAATTAAATAACAGAAGTTAAGTAGTGTAATGGTATTCAGCATTTAGGTTTTCATAAGATTTTATAAATGTGGCTGTCATGAACATGAAGGGTCATTTATATGAACTACTTATCATTTCTATATAAGTAGCACAATCATGAGTCTCAGCATCTTTAAACGTGTGTGGTTAAATTCTATAGCTTTTCTTTGATGCCTACAATATGGAGTCTTCACATGCATTGCACATTATTTAACAAATCCCAAAGTTTAAAAATATTAGAATCCTTAATTTTCTCCCAGTGAGAATGCTAAGCAGAGTTTAGAATCCCACCTGCTTGTGGCCACCAGAAAAAATGAAGACAATAGCAGGGATTTGAGGGATACAGAGATATTTTGGTCAGCATCTTTTGGTAGGCTTTTGAGAGTACTTCTAACTTGACTTGACTTTCCCTCCTCCTCCCCCCCTTCCTCCCTTTTTACTATCTTCCTTCTTCTTCTTCTTCTTCTTTTTTAAGATTTTATTTACTTATTTGACAGACAGAGATCACAAGTAGGCAGAGAGGCAGGCAGAGAGAGAGAGGAGGAAGCAGACTTCCTGCTGAGCAGAGATCCCGATGTGGGGCTCGATCCCAGGACCCTGGGGTCATGACCGGAGCCAAAGGCAGAGGCTTTAACCCACTGAGCCACCCAGGCGCCCCTACCTTCCTTCTTTTTTTGAAATCAAGAAATAGTTTTCTCCTAAAATTCATATACTGTATCATTTAAGGGAGAAACTAATAATGACATTAAATGTGTGTTGGTGCAACTTTCAGTAAATGATCCCAAAGATACCAGGAAGGAAAGAGAAGATGCTCCTTTCAGTCAACACTGGTATTAACCATTGTGTGATAAAGTAGGGAATTTTAAAATTCCAGTTAATTCTAAAGACCTTGAGAGTCTGTGTCTTCATTCAACATTATTAGGCTCCTACTGACCTGTTTACTATGCAATGCTGTGAATATTAAGCATTTTACCAAGTTGTTATTTTCACAGGCTACCGATAATCAGTTAATACAATTTTAAAATTACCATAAACATGTACATTGACCAAAACAAAATGTGTTAACCTTTTATAATTTTTAAAACTCAAGATGTACTTTTTGTAATATCAAAATGGTTTAGGTGGCACTATTTTTCCAAAATGTGCTTCTGCTTATCGTACAACCCTTTTAGTATTTTGTTGGTAATTTGGCAAACCTCTTAAACCTGAACAAGATGAGGATTTTGTGCTTCTATGTTTACAGAAAGAGTGTATCAAACTGACAAATTTGATAATCTTAAAAAAAAAAAAAAAGAAAAAGCTGTTCTTATTTCAAAGGTTCAAAAACTAAAGGTTATTTACTATGCAGACCTAGATTTCTTGTTGTTTTTAAGATAGCAAATGAGAAAAACATGGCTGGAGTTAGAGGTTACTCAATCAGGTTGAAGCTGGGACTTTTATTCCAGCAGCTCCTGTTCCCCAAATTACATCTGATAACGTCCTAAAGTCTAAACATATTTTAGTTCAAAATGATACTCAGCTCTTAGATATAAAATGTCACTAAACTTCCAAATATCAACAGGTTTACCCTCTTTGGCTGAGGTATTTGTATTCGGAGCAATCTGTCACTCTGCCTTGGAATCGTCATATGTGAGGAACTGAAACTTTGAGCTGGGAAGTTTGTTTTGCATTTTCCTATGCCTAATCACAGGACTGGGATGATAATAAAGGAGTTGGTGTATTGGCCACTGCTGAGGCCTATTATTTAGGCAGAGTCATGGCAAGGGAGAAAAGCCGAATGTGCGCAAGTGTAAAACACATTTCAGCCTGTATTATGTTGGATAAAAAGGAGACAAGTGTGTCAGGAGACACAAGGAGCCAAATATCTGTTTGAAATGATCCTCACACTTGAACTGAAACTGGCATCTATGTTTCTCAACAATTCCAAAAAAGGTTCATGGTAAGTATTCGCCTACGGCAGCTACGGAAATGTTATTATCTGGATGCAATATGGCACCCGTAAACTTAAAACTGGCCACGTTCCCCTGAACTCCATGTCAGAGGGAGGAGGAAGCGGGCAATGGAGGAGCTCTGAGGATGTCCACATGGGTGGGCAAGCATGTGCTGCTGTGAGCAGAGGAAGTGGTACACCAGGATTTCTTCATAAGCGCGAGGTCTTTATGAACTCATCGTCAGGGGGGCTGTTTTCTATTTTTAAATAGAAAGAAAATGATACACAGTCCCCCACTGGGCTTCCTCACTGTTTGGAGAGAGTTGCCACTTTCCCCAAACATGAGGTTCCTGTGGGGGAATTTTCCAAAATTGTCAACAATTCCATTTTTAACCTCGGCTCTTCCTCGGCACGTAAGACAGAGAGATGCAAGGCAGCGTGAACTATATTTGGTCTAGTGGGAGACAGAAGTTATTTTCACTCTGCTGACTCCTACCTGACAGTGGAAGACGTATTCTGGTGTGGTTTTCTTAAACTTCATGTTCCAAACCAAAGCCACGCCATCTGGTTCGTGGGGAGCGTCCTCGTTGTTGTTGTAGGAAGCCACCATCAGCTCGGGGTACTGCACGGAAGAGGTCACAAGGAGGAGTTACGTCAAGTTGCCGACACAAAGAAAACTCCCTTATTCCTATAGACAGATGTTATATTACGTCATTGAAATGGCACCTTTTTAGGAGTTGAGGCATCCTTAATACCGATTACTGCTTCACCCTATTGCATTCCGGTTTCTGCTTTCAGTGTTCCACGCGGGCTTGCGAGCATCACCAGTAACTGCCATATACACACGTTACTCGCCCTCTCTGCATTCTCTGATTCTTGGACTACTCCCTTCTTTCTCCTTTGTTGGCTTCCATTACACCTGTCTCTCCTGATTCTCTTCCTGACCATTCTTTTTAGTCCCTAGAGAGTCTCTTTCTAATACCTATATTCCACAGAGGGTGGTGGGCTGTTTTCTGCCCTTTTGGGGGTCTCTGTTCATACGTTCTTCATGGGTGGTCTCATCTACTCCAATGGCTTTAATACACATTAATATGCTGAAAAATGTCCAAATCTGTATCTCCAAGCTGGACGTCTCTCTCAGCTGCAGAACTGCAAACTGGAGATTTTTCTGAGTCGTCCATAGACACATCAGTTATGCATTTAAAGGAATGAGCTTCTTGCCTTCTACAAAACCTCGTGCTCTTCCCATGTCTCCTCTTTTGGGTGCCTTCCACCACCATTCACCCACCTGCCCAAACCCCAGACACTCCATGTTCATCTTTCCTCCTTTCTCTTTCTTATCCCCATGTACTGTGTTATACTCCTGCCTCAGTACCTTTCAAATGCATGCTTTCTTTCCATCCTTAAGGTGAGGGTCTCCTCAACTACTTTTCTTTCTTTCTTTTTTTTTTTTTTAAGAGATTTTATTTATTTATTTGACAGAGAAAGAGAGAGAGAGAGAGAGAGAGAGAGAGAGCAAGAGAGGGTAAGTAGCAGGGCTGGAGGGAGCGGGAAAAGTGGACTCTACTGAGCCGGGAGCCCAATGTACACTTGATCCCAGGACCCTGGGATCATGACCTGAGCTGAAGGCATACGCTTAAGTGACTGAGACACCCAGGCGTCCCTCCTCCACTAATTTCTTATCTGAATCAAGGCAACAGCTTCCTGAATGGTTTCTGGCTGGCAGGCTTGCCCTCCCCTATTCCACTCTCTATCCTTTGTCAATGTGACTTTACAAAACATACAGTTGGCTAAGTCACTCCTCTGCTCAAAATACTTTAATGGCGCGTCCTCACTTTCCAGATTAAACCCAGGTCATATAAGGTCCTTCATGGTCTGTCACTGTCTAACTCCTCTGCTTCATCTCTTACCACCCCCTTACCTCCTCTACCCCCCACTCTAAGTCTCTGTCTCATGGGCTAGTTCTCAGGTTCACAGGACAGCCTCTGTGCCCAGGAGTTTCATAATCACTCTTAATGGGATGCCTTGTCTGTGTTGTTTCTAACAGTAACTCCCGGATCAAATCCTCCAAACAATGCTGACGAGCCAGCCACCACCCCCGCTTCCCTCTCACGGGCTCCCTTAGCATTATGTGTGTTCCTCCGTTAAAGACCTTGTCAAACTGTGCTATGGTTTTTGTTTCCCACTTATGTCTCTTAGTAGTCTGTAAGCTGTCTCTGAGCATAGGGACTTATTTTTATTAACTTCTAAATCTAGTGTCTTATAACTCCTAGCACATAATCAACTATGTCAAAATCTATTAAAATACAAATGGTCTTTTTATTTCAGTGACTCTGCTCTCAGTAGAAAGACCTTATATTTAATCCTTTGTTGTCAAATAATGCCAATAATTAAAGGCATAAGTGCAAGAACCACAACCAGTAAAATAATGACTCTCAAGTGACTAGAAATACGTGCTTACCCTGTGTGAGCTCTGTGCTGTGTGTGTAATTAAACAAACAGGGGAGGAATCTTGGCGGGGGTGGGGGGCATATTTCTGAGAGGGCTTTCATGAAAATTCCATTCCTACCTGGCATTCCCATAAGGCAGCCCCATTAGAAACAGCAACAGGATTATAGCAGAGCGTATCACTCTTTGCTTATAGATGTCTTCATTTTTCCCCTTCCTTTCACTAAGCTATATATATATTTAACAGAAGGCGGCCCTTAAAAGTGGAAACATCCACTTTTTTTTTCTGTCCAAACTGATTGAAGCTGAGTCTTCTAGGTGGACGTACTCATTTGTTCAGCAGCCTCAACTGAAGAAAACTGGAGGGAGTCACAACTTGCTGGCTGATGCAGAGGAAGGAAGTGTGATCCTACAGCAAGACACATGCATATGGCCACCAGGGGAAGTCATCGTTCTTTATTAGAAAACACTCTGCAGAGGCTGAATCCAAAGCCCCATTAGGAAAGGCCTTTGATTCAGAGCCCATTTGAAGAAACTAATATCCAGATAAACACAGAAGTCTCCAGACTGTCCATCTGAAGTTTAACTACGTCACACGTGAAAGGCAACTCTGTAAACATCAACACCATAGTAGCCGCTGAGCAGCCAGATGTGTCTGCACTAATATCCTGCAGCTTCACATCTGGGACTCATCGTTGGCTCCCACTTGTAGCTTTTCTTTTTTCCATTAAAAAAATAGTTGAAATTATTTGGCTTTCAAACCCTTTTTGAAAATAGGGGGAATTCTAGTAAAATATAAGGGAAATGCCTTTGGCTTAAATTCTACAACTGGCATCATAAATCCTAAGGATACTGATTTAACTCATATCTCATTCAAGTTTTTCTGATTTTGAAGTTTCCTCTTAGATATCTTTTTCTGCTGTGTTTGAACGTGACTAGTCATATTTTCTTACTCTCAAGTGAAGAGTAAATCTCTGAACCATTATTTAAATCTTGAATGCTAAAATTCTGATTTTTATTTATTTATATATTTATTTATTAAAGATTTTATTTATTTATTTATTTGACAGAGAGAAATCACAAGTAGATGGAGAGGCAGGCAGAGAGAGACAGAGGGAAGCAGGCTCCCTGCTGAGCAGAGAGCCCGATGCGGGACTCTATCCCAGCACCCTGAGATCATGACCTGAGCCGAAGGCAGCGGCTTAACCCACTGAGCCACCCAGGCGCCCTAAAATTATGATTTTTAAAGGGAATGTGAACACTTGTGGAGCTTATAATTCCTCATCAGGTTGAATTATCCAACCTTTAACCTAGGAGAACTTTACCTGAAAATTACCAGGTCTGCTCTCAAGCTGTTTGCTTCTATAGAGAAATAAAGCCTGACATTCATCAGAGGGGAAGGAACCAACATGTTTCAGTGCCTGTTACATGCCAGACACCAAGCCGGGTGCTACATGAACTCATTTGGTCCTTGCAATCCTCTAAAGTAGAAGCGGTTTTCCCATTTCTATAGACGAAGAAGCCAAGGGTCTTGGGCTAAGTACTGGGCCCTGTCAGGCAGTGTGTTATTAGGAGAGAAGAAGGGGCGGGGGATATGGACCAGGGTGCAGATAGGAGGGTTTGCTTATCTGCCTGGTCTGCGGTGATTCTCCCAGCTTTGGAGATCACCTCAACATTCGGGTATCTGACTTCCCAGGGACAATTAGTTCCCTGCAGAGTTGGTACATGACCCAGAGCAAATCACAGCCTCTGGACTGGCTGGGGCACATTTGGAAGTGAGACACAGAATCCAGGGCTGGCGAATGGGTCAGGTTATGACAGCATCCTATCGGTGAGGTCCCTCAAGCGGTCCAGACTGCTACTCTTCCTGAGTCCAGTTCTTCCTCTCTTCCATGGATCCCCTAAGTACACCAGTTCCTCTCCAATACATCCCCTCTTTTGCTCACGCTGGCCCAGAGGTAAAGTTTTCTTAACTAATGCCATGGAGGGCATGTCCAGGAGACGTTAGTTTGTAGCCTTTGGCTGGGAGGCAGGTTACACGAAGCTATAAGCAAGAAGAAAGGGCTTGAAATGCCTCTGGGCTTCATCACAGAGGCCATTGAGTACAGGCTGGTGACTTTAGACTTCACTCTGGGGACAGTGGGGGTTATAATCAGCAACTACTAATACTACTGCTACTGTGCTTTTGCTGGGATGTCACATTGATTGAGCACTTTTTATGTACTAGACACTGTTTAAGTCCTATGGCCATAAATACATTAACTCATATAATACTCACAATAAGCATGTGAGCTCAGTATGATTACCGTCATTTTATGAACGAGGAAGCTGAAGCAAAGAGAAGCCAAGCAACTTGCCCAAAGTGACAGTAAGGAATCTTTACGAACATCAGTCTGGTCAAAATACTTATAAGGACTCAACAGTCGAAAGGCTGGAGGCAGAAAGACCAATTAGGAAGTTGTCTCCTAATACAAGCAAGAAGCAGAGGGTGTGGCATAAAGTCAGGGTCAAAGTTACGTTGGTGGACTTGAGTTGGTGTCTGCAGCAGTCTTCTTGCTACTGTAAATGTGACTGGATTTGGAAACTGAATAGACTATTAGAGATTACTCAGCTGTATACACTGGGTGACTACAAGGTTGGAGGAGGCGGTTTCCCTGTGAGAGGATTCTATGCGGCGGGACTAAGGTGTGAGTGTGGTTTGGGACAAGGCTGGAAAAGCCGTCGTGCGGTATGTGGAGAGTGTTAATTGACTCGCACTGTTCGACAACTGTCAGTGAATGACAAAGCTGACCTAATTCCCCCCAAGGGACCCAGTTTCTTCCAGGGTATAATGTTTGGTGGATATCTGGCAAATATTGCAAAGTTAAAGGGTTCTTATTTGAGAAGCCAAGGAGATCAAAGCCAAGCTATGCAGAAACCTCATAGTTTCTTCCTTTTCTCCCCACTCAGTTCCACTCAGGCAAACACCCTGACACATATGCCACTTCGAGGCTCCAAGATTGTGCCTCTCTCCTTGTTTTCTTTCCTGATATTATTGAATTCCATCTAGACCCATTCAGATCTCTTCATCTCCTAAGCATATAAACCTGGTCCTTTGAACCCCATAAAATGTTATGAGTAAATTAAAAAAAAAAAAAGTTATGATGTAGGAGCTGAGGGTTCCAATTCCTTTTTTTTTTTTTTTCCTTTAGTAGTCTCCATGACCAGTGTGACACTTGAACTCACAATCCTGAGATCAAGAGTCACATGCTCTCCTGACGGAGCCAGCCAGTTACCCCTCCAATTCCTTTTTCTCAGGCTCTGTATAAAATACGCTTTTCAGAACTATAAACCTCTTCCCTACAGTGTAGATGAGCAGGTTACACAAAAATGGTGAAAAGTAAATGTAGTGTCCCCATGGTAGAGTTTCTGTCCTTTAAAATTTCAGTTCTTAAAAAAACCAAAAAAACAAAAACAAAAACAAAAACACTCCCCAAAACCCCATCACACAAACCCTATGTGGAAACAAATCCATCTAGGGTCCATATGGCCATTGTACACCGTGGCCAGCCCCACTGAGGCTGGGCCTGCCAATTCCTCAGGGAGCTTTACCAACCGACCTGGGAACACAGTAGAAGTTGCCTTTGAACGTGTCAGATAAGGTTCCTGTGTAATTTCCAGACTCCGAACAAGTGAACGAGCCAAGCTAAGTGTTTCCTCAGGCTTGGATCTAATTTCTGTGCGTACACCCGAGCATGTTCGCAGACCACCCACACACCGGCGGCAAGTGGCTGGGCCCCTGCTTGTGTTAGTGTCTGCACAATCAGGCACTCGAGCTCTGGTGTTTGAATGTAAAAGGAGGTTCGAGAGGGGAGAACTCCAGCCCACTTGGTGGCTGATGACAGTCCGGTGGTGAGGGATTACACTCCTCTTCAAACGAGCAAAGGAAACGAGAGAGAGAGAGAGACAAATGAAGAAACAGACTCTGAACTAGAGCGAAGGCACTGACGGTTACCGGGGGCGGGGGGTAGGAGGGTGGAGATGGGAGCACACTTATCACAACGAGTGCGGAGTCGTGTACAGAAGTGTCGAATCACTCTACCGTCCCCCTGGAACTGATACAACACTGTATGTTAACTGTCCTGGAATTAAAGTAAAACATTTAATCAAAATAAAGAAAAGGAGACTCAAGAGGAGAGAACACCGGCCCACTTGGTGGCTGATGACAGGTGGGCTCTGGGATTCCGCTCCCTTCAGTGCTCCTGTACTCCAGCAGGATTAGACGAGGCCCTTCGCATTGTCTGTCTCTCAGTTCTGTCTAGAACACACTCTTTCTCCCCTCCAGTCTAAATCCCAGTCGTCTAGAGACAGATCCTGACCTCCACTACCTCTGCAGGCCTGTGCTGTCTGCCTCTTGCTGTTCGGAACTTACAACCTCTCTTGGTTCCAGATTCCAGACCACATCCTAGCACACATCCTAGCTGAGTGATTTTTAGCAAGTTACTTAAGCTTCCCCGAGGCTCAATTTCCTCAGCTGCACAAGGACGAATATTAATGGTTGCTGCCTCATCGGAGTTAAGAAACTGAAATAAGAAGGTGCCTTCAGAGCAGTTGGCACAGTGCTTAGCACATAAAATACACAAATGAAAAGCTAGCCTTGATTATTATTCCCCATAAGAACATACACTGTAATTCCGCATAAATGTCCAGAATTTATCATTCCTATTTTCCTCGTAGCTAGTATGTCATTGTCACTGCAGGAAGGCACACAGCATGGTTCTTATGAACATGGGCTCAGGGGTCAAACCCCCTGGGTTCAAACTCCAGCCACCCCACAACTAGGCTGTATGCCTCTGTGCACATTATGTAACTGCTCAGTGCTGGGTAATTGGTCATGTAGTGCAGCTGGCTCTTCAGCAAGGTGACTTCTGCTAAATTTGCCTCCTTTCATTCTGAATACCACAATGAGGAGTACAGACTTTTTTCCTTAGAGCCAACAGGGAGTTTTGATCAAAGAGTGGAGTGATCAGATTTGCATTTTAGAAAGATTACCTGGCTAGGTGTCCAGAGATGCCCCGAGCACCACAGATGGACAAGCATGGGTTTAGGAAGACCAATGAGAAGGTTAGCAATACCACAGGCATAAGGTGATAAATACATGAGTGGAGAAATGGACAGTCTCGGTGACAGTCCAGGTCTGGGAGAGAGGGAAATAGTTGTTAATGTTAATGATGAAAGTTAATGAAGAAAGACCGCTGTATATTGTGATGTCTTTAACTTAACATGCGGTAGGGAAAAAAATAATTCAGATGTGTAACCATAATGAACTAGTGATTGCAGATTCTATGAGACAACTGAGGGGACCTGTTGGTTGTGCAAAGTAGAATTCTGGAGGGTGATGGGTGGGCGATATAAACAGGCTGCTACATGGTGGCTGAACATGGAAGTGGAAGAGCCGTCCTCCGGAGAGCATGTTGGGAGGAAGAGTAGAGGCTGAGGGCACAACCACGAGGACCACAGCGGTGGAAGAGAGATAAGAAGTTTTAGAGACGTGTGAGAACAAGCAGGAGCGAAGCTGTGGAACTCAGGGGGAAGGGTATTGTTTTTAGATTACGGGCATGTCTACAAGGCTGGATGACAAGGAAAGGAAGTCAGGGCAGAGAAAGGCTTCAAAACAGCCACAGAGTGTGATGTGGGGGAACCCCTGGGGACCTTCACAACAGCAGCAGACCAGTGGCCTGCTCCTTGTCTGGTAGCACATGGGGGTTACTCAGTACACATGAATGACGGCGTGCAAACGTTCAACTGAAAGCTCAGGAAAATGAGAAAGAAAACCAACAGGCATAGAACAGAACTGCAGGCTGGTAAACATATCTGAAGAAGTGGAGAGAAACACACTCTCTCTCTCTCTCTCACTCTCTCTCTCTCTTTTAAATACAAATGCCGTAAGAACACAGCCCAGTTCGTCCCATCCCAGCAAGAATTCTTACCTGGAGAGACCAGTCCATACAAGTGACCACTCGATGCTTGGACCAATGCTCGTCGTAGAACTGACGATTGAAAGAAAGGTTCGCTCCAGCCTGGACATCCCTAGGAGGGTTTAAACATCAAAGACAAATGTGATGATGCTTCAGAATGGGGCTTTCTCTCTGCTGTTTGTACTGAAAGAATGAGATGGCAAGAGCATGGCCCAGAACACTCTCTGAGGGCAAAGCTTCAGTTCAGATGGGAAAGGCTGATCACAATTCAAAGAGAGAATGGAGGCCTCCCTCCTGTATGAAATGGTATTCCTAGCTTCACCCCGGAAAGGTTTCCACATATTACTCCAAAGCTGGTATGAAATGTCAAGTGATTTTTCAGGTTCTCATCTTGGCCTCTCCCTCAAGTATTTGCTTCCTCCTAATAAGTTCTGTCTGAGGCGGAATTCTCTAGAAATCTCCCAGCTCTCAAGGGAAGCCCAGCACAGTTGGAGACTCTTTGATATATCAACGTCTCCTGACCTCGCCTTAGACCAGAGGTGATACGCATGTCTCCATCTACCTATAATTTCGGGCGGTCCGCAGTGTTGCCTCCCTGCTCAGCAGCCAGTGGTGTCACCATGACTCAGGCAGAGTGGAGGGCGCAGGATTCACCAGACGTATTAGACACTTAACATAGACCACAACAGCATCTGGGGCAAGGAATATACTTTGGCCAGTGTTTTCTTGGCTGATACTCCACAAAACTCCCTCTGAAGATCTCTGCACCAGTCATGCATTTGCTCCACAAGACTGAGTGCAAACTGAGTAACTTGGCTCGTTCTGTGCCAGCAGCTTTTGGATCTGCATAAAAAGCTGCCTACATTTCTTGGGCTTCAGTTCAGGAATTTTTCTGCTCTCACCTCTTTTTTGGGTTCCTCTGCTTTACCCCACTGGCGTGCACCCTGTATCACCAGCCTTCTATGGATCTTGTTCAGATGATGACTGGGCTCCAGACTACTTACTTAGGCTCCAGTCAGCTGACTGAGGACTCTTTTTTTTTCCCTCTACTAACTCGTTCTCAAATCTATCACTGCAAACTCGGGCAAGAGGTACACACGCCCAAGTAAACCAGAGGGAAACAGGACCCGGACAATCAATTGAGCCATACAGCAATGACCTTTTCAAAGAAAAATAAAGCATCTCGTAACATGCATAGTCAAAATATTATTGTCTCTTTGAAATAGCCGAAATCTGCTGCCGACTGGCTAGAACATTTTCAGAACCCCCTTTTGAAACTATTTTTGGAGGCTCTGTTATACTATCTTGAGCATCCTCAATGATAATACATTGTCCTTTGAGAATTGTATTTGAATTTTAGAAATAGTCAAAAGTCAAGTCTACTGCATAAGGCAGGTGATCTCACCTGTTCATATTGTTCTTGACCAAAAGAAATCAGTGGCTATAAACTGACTGTATTTTTCTTACAAAGCTCATAAAGTACCAACTCCTCGTACCCCCACGCTGATGGCTGGTTACCCCTGCCCTTTACAATACATACATTACAGTCTCAGAGAAAGTCACTGGGGGTCATTTGCTTTTACTGATTAGTTTTTGTTTTATCTTTAAATATATCCCTGCACATGAGTGTCCTACAAGACATAGACACACATATGGTCATGGTATCAAAAAGAAGAGAAGGATTGCAGTCTCTAGTATTTTCTCCCCACACCAATGGCGGGGTCCCATATCTCATGTTTATTTCATTTGGCTTCCTGTTTGCTTAGACATCAAAAATAGATCTCCTGGATATAACAAAGCACCTTTGCTGCTTATAGGAATGTTTTCTCAGAGGACAATGTACGTGACTCTGCCAGTCTCTATCACCTGGACTGTTCCCCAGATATCAAGTTCAAAAGCATTTCACGGAAGCACCTGATAATTACAGGGAAACACTAAGCCAGAAGTTATAACCAAAGCCTTTAGTCAAAGCTGTTCAGCAAGATCAACCCTGGAATTTCATCCTCCTCTGATTTGGTTGGTTTGGGATTTGCCTAGTCAATACATAAGTGAATTTAGAATCAACAAGAATTTATTGCAAGGTTGTTTTTTTTTTTTGTTTTGTTTTGTTTTTTAATGCACACAAGAAACTAACCCATCTTTTTCCTCTAATTCTCGACCGCTGTAGTCAAAGAAGATGTCAGAGTCTTCTGCCAGCGCTCTTTCAATTACCCGGATTGTCCGATCAAAAAAGATGAGGAATTCCTCTGAATGAAGGATCTGCTGTTTTTCTTCCTCTGTCAGCTCTCGTGGAGGGGCTTTGTAAGTAAGAGATTGTCAGGAAAGAAGAAAAGTACAATTAAAACAGTTTAAGAGGGATCCAACTCTTGAGATGACTTACCAAAAGAGTGATCAGATGGTGAAATAAAGCATTATCAATATTGATTCCAAATTGCTCCTAAGTTCACACCAAAGGTGTTTGCTGATGACCCCCCCATAATTTTACAAAAATATTTCATATCTGGACAAATCACTATTTCAAAGAGTGCAAATGGAAATAGAGTTGTGTTTGTTAGCAACCAGTTCTGAAAGTTATCTGCTTTAGAACTGAACTTGACAAACAGCGCAAAGAGTACGTAATAGCAAACTCGATAAAACTAGGTATATTGGGTATGACTGAAAGCTGCTCATGTGAAATAACTCAGAACTGTCTATAATATGATCTGGGAGGCAGCCTTCCTCGCTCTCCTAGACACATCTGTTCTACCTCAGAGCGTCAGCTGGGAAGGCCGACTGGCTCTTACACAGCTTCCACTCATCTCCGAAACGTGTCCTTCCAAACCTGCTTTCACCTGAGATATCCCCTGCTTTTAGACAAACATACAGAACAGATAAATGCTTCTATAAGACACCTCGAAATTGTTTTTATGCCTTTCTTTCTAGCATGATGAATCTTATTAAACTAAGTTTGAAGATAAAAAATGAGGCAAAGAGAGATGAATTAACTGGCTTATGTCACGGTGTCTGAAAGTCAGCTCACCTCAGAGTCCCAAGCAGCTGACACAGATTTTCCCTAGTGGCAAGGCTTCCATACAATGAGAGAGAGAGGATTAGGCACTCCCCCAGACTGAGAAGCCCTCAAGCATAGAAACTGTCCGCTGAACCTTTGTGGTTCTTCAGGAGCCCCAGGTCAGCTCCCGTGCAGACAGCATTCAGTAGACGTTTGGTGGATTACTCTCTGGAGGACCAGAAGCTTCTGGAACTGAAGGGACAGGAGGAGGGCACTGCACTGCAGTCAGCACTGAGTCCCTAGTGGAGTCTCTCACTGACGGGCTTGCCCAAACGCATTCCCAACCATCCCCGTCAGCCTTTCTACCTGGTCACCTGGTCAGAGGAGCCATGTAGGGTGTGGTCTGAGGTCAGCAGAATGTGTTACATTATTTGTTTCAGTTAATGGGTGAAGCCACTGGCCTACGAAATCTGCGCTGTCAAGAGGAATGGCTGCAGAGCCAAGACAGTGGATCTCAAGCCTTTAATGTACCGAATGTCTGCCGCCTTGCGACCTCCACTTCCCTACCCCCACCCTCAATGCTGGGGATCGGGAAGGACTCCAGAATCTGTATTTGTACAAGAAACTAAGATTATGATACTGTAGTTGGTCCACACCTTGCACAAAGCTCTCCAAGGTCATACGATAACAAAACGTAATTCATCTACTACAGCAGAAGACTGTCTCCCAAAACAGTTGGTGCCCCATAGTTTGTGGTAGCTCCATGCAGAGTTAGAAATATACCTTTGCTGCTGAAGCCTCCGGAGCCCTTAATAAGCCAATGCATACTGGGACTTTCCAGGAACCTCTGTGGAGCAGAACTGAGCAGATGTGCCTACACACTAGTTTGAGAAACTGGGGAAGCAGCAATATGCAGATGTGAGTAACAAGGACTCCACGAAACCAGCCGGGAATCCAGCGTTGCCACCGCCCTTCGCTAACTTTGCTTCTCTAACCAACTAAAGCTCTCCGAGGAGCAGTTTTTTCTATAAAACGCGGCAATGATACCTAAACTTTAAGTCTCATTTAAGGGTTAAGGATGAATATACTGGGCAAATAATGAAGTGTTCAATAAATAGTAATTAATTAGTCTGCTTTCTAAAACTCCCATAAATCAGGCATTTGAATTTTTTCACTCTTATGTAAGTTCAAGAAAACAGGTAACCAGGCAAAACGAGAAAAAAAAAATCTACAAAATGCTAGGTTCATATTTGTTTGGTAGTAGTAGTGTTACGTAAATAAATAAGCTTCACCAAAAGAGGGTATCATAGAGCTAAGAAGAGGGCCTTATTTTAAAAGCCTTGTTCAGTCTTGGTTACTGTTGATGGATGACTTGAGACCCATCTGAAATTAAGCAGAGAACTAGGACCTTTTTGTTTTTATTCTTTTTTAAAATAATATTTAAAATATCTATTCTCCTCTCTGTTTATCTTTTTGAGTTACTTCTATTTCACCTGTATCTTTCCTTACAGGTCCATTACCTTGAATAAAAAATCATATCTAAGTCATTTTCTGTAATTTTTTCTTCCCTGTAGCGTATTGTCACTTTGATCTCAGCTTTCAAGACATACAACTTCTTCTCTAAGAGAAACACAAATGGCTGATCAAAGTATATTTGCAGAGGCCAAGTTCAGGTAGGTGAAGCAGTAGCCTCTCCAGATATTATGTTTGACAATACAATATTTGGCTTGAAATTAAACTGCTACTGAAGCAAAACAAAGGATATATTTTATATTAAGCTTTGATGTCTAACAGGGATCAAATGACACGATTTGTTAGTACAAAATACTAAGATGCATGTGCAGACAAGTACTTTTTTGAAAGTCATAAACAATATTCAATATAGGAATTAAATAGGCCATAGTCATTTTTGATAAACCCCAAGACCTCCCATATTTAAAATCTTTAAATTGATAAGTGTTGCTACGATATAATGAAAACATAATGGAGTATCCAGGAACCATGACCAAAAGCTATATTCAGAGGCAAAACCTTTCCAGACACCATATTTCATAAAAGAAAATTGGTGGATTAATGGAACTTACAAGGTTCAAAATGCAAGCACAAACAATTAGAATCACAATCGTATTACTTCAGAATAGACCCCAAATTCTCCCTGATATATCTGCTTCCGCAGCTTTTCTCTATCCCCGGCACCTAATGAATTATTTTCAACATATTCACTGTATAAAAAGGTATGAATTAATTTAATAGCAAAAGGCATACCAGACCAAAATGTAAACAGTGATAATCATTGATTTTTCTTTTGAAGTTAAGCAGAAAATGCTATTATTGTAGGCCTGTTGGTGTTTTTTTTGCAACACAAAACATGGAGTATTTCTGCCAAGAACTAACAATATTTTATGCATGTAAAATGCCCTTTTTAAAAAAAAATTTCTTATGAAAAGTCAAACACATGGATATAACTAACATATGATCCAAATGACAATTTTGCACTTGCCCAAATTTACCTGAACCGTTATATTTAGCTTGAATCACAATTATGAAGAAAATGTGCTGAATTCGTGAAATTTGAAGTTTAGATGGCCCAAGTCTATGACTTTGTGGCTGCAAGATTAAAATCTAGTATACATTTTATGTTAGGGGCTATTTTGCTTCTTTTTCTTTAAAGAAATGTTAATTTCTCACTTCATATATGAAAATACTTGTGTATGTATCTTTATGATGATTCTATCCTATTTGCTATACTTTCTTGGGTTTTTTAATTGAGTTAATAGGTACTTCTCTAGTTTGTTGTTGTTGTTTTACTCTACTTACTATATTTATATCTTTGGTTTTACAGTTTAATTTTTTAAAATACAAAATTCATAATGAAATTCACAATTCATATTAAGCATTTTACAATCTTTGAGGTCAAAAGCTATTTTAAAAATACTAATTTCAGAAATGTCTTATTTCCAACAATGCAGCTTTGAGTTTCAATATAAAAAATTTAATCTTTCAAATATTTTTCAAGAGATTATGTAAAAGACAAAAAATAATCAAGTCAACCCACATAGCTTAAATCTCAAACCTGATTAGACAGGGACAGTGGCTCTTCTGGGAATTTTACAGTGAAATCATTTCATAAACAGGAGCAAGAAAACCAAACCAAACTGAGGAATAAGGCTCTCCTCCTTCTCTGAAGTTAATGTGAGATTTATGAGATATTGTGTGTTTACAAGAGTTAGGTTTCTGAACTTCAAACACGAAGATACCAGAAAGCTCACATGTAGAAATCGCCTAAAATTTGATTAAAAGCTAACTTGTACCTGCCGTTTGTGCTACTCCGTTGTGGAAAAAGGAAAATATCAAACCCTTATTTCTTTACCATTTAGTGCATTTTGATATCACATAGGCAAAATGTCAAAACCTAGTGAGCACTGATTTTTTTTCCCCATCTCCCGTTTACCATTTTTTTTTTTTAACTCCCCCAAAGTCCAGATTTCTCAAAAATGTGTTCCCTGGTCTGAAACCGTGTATGTCAAGTTTCAGCCCAGAGCAAATTTTTATGGCTCAGTAATAAATCGCTGAAACTCAAGGTTGGTAAGGGAAGTGCTGACACAGCCCTAACGACCATGCAGCCGTGGGAATGGCGCCACGATTATATCTGCTGGAGATTCTTGAAAAAGTTTGCAAAATACTGTCTTACTTTAAAAAAAAAAAAAAAAAAAAAGCCAGAGAGTTTGATGCCAACATAAACATGCTTTTAACCCATTACGTGCTAATTTGCAGAAAAGCCATTAATAGAGAAAAAGGCACACGGCGCAGCAGTCCAGGAAATGTACTTCCAACTTCTTTTTGACTTTTAACAGGACTTTAATCAATTCCATGAAGCCTGAGCAACAGTTGAAACGAGAGGGTGTTTTCTCTCTCTGAACTTAAGAAAGGGGTTGCACTGCTTTGCCAGAGAAGACAGTTTGGGGAATGGGGGGGTGAGGGGGGCAGGAGGGAATCTGTGCCAAGACACACAAAAGACACTGTGGCTCCTTATCACCCAGAAGGGCCTGAGGATATTTTGCAAAAGGAAAAATCTTTTCTCTATTTATTTTAATAAGTCCTGACTTATTTTATCTCTTGCTATACCTGTGTTAATGATATTCCATTTGCCAGTTTAAAAAAATGTTCTTAGAATTTTAGGCAAAATCTCTTCAATCAAATGCATTTAGAGTCCCTCAGAAAATGATAACTCTTGCACCTTCTGTGGATACTACGGTTAAAAAGGCTGCCTCTACTCCCTGCCCTTAGTTGTAGCCCAGAACTTGACGGGAATCAAAATCACTTAATGCCTGAGCCAGATAAAATGAGCATATATGGCCATTATGTACCCATTCTTATAAAAGTCCCCAGTGACAGCTATGTGTCGCATACTCTGCCAGAGCCACAGGCGTCTTTAGAATTTAGAATTTAAAAATTAGGGAGCTTCTAATCAGACTTGTGTTGACCTATACTTGGGACACGGAGCAGGGAATGTGGAAGAAGCTTTTCAATCTATGCATACCTCATTTGTCAGTAAAAATGATGATTTCAAAGTTCTTTTATCTCTGAGGGCCGAGAATCTCAAAAGGATACAAAATTAGATTTTTAGGGAATCGACACCTGTAGTATTTCTTGTCTTCCCTTGTCTTTTTTCTTTTTGCTTTCTTGTTTTTGAGACCCAGTGCTATGACGGGATGACACCATCATGGTGAAATATAGTCTTTGGAGTCAACTACAAATCCTGGATACATTCTGTCTTCTTAGATAAGTTTTTAAACCTCTCCCTTCCTGGTTCTTCACCTGGAAAGTAGGGATTAAAACAGTATCTTCTTCCAAAGGATGTTTGGAGGTGTAGATATTAATATTTCTAAGGGCCTTAGGAGAGAGCTGAGTACACAGGAAGCCCTTAATAAATGTTCATCATGGTGATCGCTGGAAGGTGGAGAGGTTCCTCTTCAACACAGGCAGAGACGTGGAAGAAAACTGATCACTGTTAAAGTTTCTGTGTAGCTCACATGAATACACTTCAGAATTTATGAACAAAAAAATTAGCTCAGCTTCTTCCCTTTACTGTTATCGTTGGGAATACACAATGCAGTGGACAAAGTCACATGACAAAGTAACAAAGTAACAATGGGTAACAACTATCTTATTCTCTCACCATTTAGTAATAATTTTACTGGAATTGTGAGTGCACTTGTTGCTGCATTTGTGGGTGACTTCTATTTTATTTACTTTCATTGGTCAAAAAAATAAATGACCCTTGCTTTGGGGATTACAGTTTATGGTGGTAAATAGAACGTACTGAACAACCATAGAAAACCTTCCGCAGAGGGAGTGTGTATTTAATATTTATTCACAAGGACAGCCTCTCATGTTACTAAATGATACTAATAGTAAAATGACAACTAATTTATCTCCCACACCATACCATACCTTCCTTCACCTCCTGTTTTTGGTCTTGGTTTTCCAGTTCTGAATCATGGCCAACTTTAGGCTCTACCATTTCCTCATCTTCCTCATCCTCTAGAAAAGAGAAAGAGAAAAATGCATTGTTTTGTTTCCTTCAAATCAAAGCGTTTGGGTGATGGTGGGAGGTAGGGGCAAAGGGTAAAGTTCCAATCATTTAGGGCAACTTCTAAGTAAATCAGTCCTCCATGAATGCCCAAGATATACGTCCATGAATATATGAATAAATTATCTCCCAAAGGGGCCTCTTTGAAAGTCCCCCCAAGCTGCTGAGAAAACCGCCTGAGTCGGCACCTGCCAACTGCCATCTCCAGGCCCTCACCACATGGGCTGTCTTGGAATTGCCTCTCTGACCTCTGAAGCTTCTTCAGAGATGACCCAGGAACAGATCTCAAAATGTTTCCACCTGGGGCACATTCTCCACAGGGAACACCTGCTGTACAGACGACTCATTTCCAATTTAATTCTCACCAAATTAATTTGTTTTTGACCTACAGGAAAGGGTTAAATACAGGCCTGACCCCAGGTCAAATGCCATTGGCAAGTAAACAACCAGGGGGAGCGCCCCAAAAGTCACTGCTGTTGGCCTGGGAGAAAGCAACCAACCCCGAATGGCATTTACACATTCAGAGCAGCTCATGCATTAATGTGAATTTAATGAGCACCAACAAATGGACCAGTCCGCTACCACTGCCAGATGTTACAGTGCCCTTCCTGCCCTATGCAAATGTGTGCTCATTGTGTCTGCTCTCAACCTGCCTTTCGTAGAGGCCCCTTTCACTGCAGAGCGCTTGAAACCATCAGTCACCATGTACACAATGTAGGTAGGGGAGAGTCAAGGTGTCACAAGAAAATCCAACATATAGAAATAAAATGCTATAAAAAATTAAAACTTGCTCTCGGAACTTTTAAGTATATTATCTTCTGCCCTGAGTATTATAGTCACTGGAGGCTATTGATTTCATTGGTTCAAATGGAATTTAAAAGAGATGAATTCACTGACTCCCTGCCCATACATTCATTCATATATTCATTCATCCATCAAATATTTACAGACTTTTTGTAAGTTCTCAAGTGCTGTAGATAGTCCCGTTTCTGTGATCATAAATCCTGAGATATACATCCACTCAAAATTTCAGCCCAAATAAATATGTGTTGCCTGAAAAGCAACTCCAAAAATCTGGCTACATTAAGTAAGTGATTTGGGAAAGAAAAGCAACTAAAAAACTTGGCGGCGTAGAGTATGGCACTGCAAATTAGATACTAAAATGTTTTTAATGTGTGTATTCATTGAAAAAAAGGTATTCTAAGTGCATGTGTATAGAATGTGGGACCAATCTCATTACTTTATAACCACACATAGTACACATCAGAAAGAATGTGAAACACTTTTAAGGAACATGGTCATTTATTATTTTACACATGCAATGAGGAGTTACACTTGAAATTTTGAAAAGGACACTGAGTTGCCCTGATTTTTAGACAAATAAACCTTTAAAGTTATAAACAGCACATATGGGTCCTTATCTATACACAAAGGTATTTACAGCTATCTACCCTTTAAAAACCTGCTTGGAAAGTCTCAAACAGTCTCCTGGCCATTATGTATCCTAATCCAACAACCTAACACAAAGCCTTAGAAGGCACTAGCTGAAGGCAAGTCTCCTCTTTTTGCTAAACCTTGGTTTGAGGGGCAATCTTCAAAAGGCCACTCATCTGCTAGAAAGTTGCTCTATTTCTGAAACTTCGAGAGACATTTCCTTAAATTAATGGATTTAGCAGCAATGCCCTGACACTTAAAAATGCAAGTAAATATAACAACTACACAGGTGATAGGGCCTGCCTTTATTATGGGTAGAACCTACCCCCCAGCCCCAAACATCTGTATGTTGAAGTCTTAATCCCTAGTATCTTGAAATAGGACCGGGTTTGGAAATAGGTTCATTGGAGATATATTTAATTAAGATGAGATCAGACTAGAGTAGGGCAGGCTCCTAAATCCAATATGGCTGGTATCCTCATAAAAAGGGGAAATTTAGACACAGCGTCACATACAGGGAGAATGTCATAGGAAGCTGAAAAAGATGGGCATGATGCTTCCAGCAGCTAAAGAGTGCCCAGGATTGCCGGCAAACCATCAGAAAGCAGGGAGCAAGCACAGAACAGCATCTTCCTCACAGCCCTCAGAAGGAACCAACCCTGCCAATGCCTTGCCCTTGGCATGCTGGCATCCAGGGCTGAGACATTAGGTTTCTCCTGCTTAAGCCACTCCAACGGTAGTACCTTGTTAGGGCAGCCCGAGCAAACTAATACAACCGGTAACTTGCCTTTCTTTCTAGGAGCCCAGGATCTGATGGAGGAGATACAGGAGCTATGCGATAATAACACCAGGGCAATCATGAATGCTTTACCTGTAAAGTCTAATTTGTTTATCAGAACTTGGTTTCATTGACCTCATTTTCTAGAGGATGATACAGAATAATCTGCCCCAAAGAAAGCTCCCAACCACATCAAACTTCAAGTTCAGTCTGGTTCTGCCTGTTTTCAAGTCTAGGAGTTTCGACCATCAGGCATACTAACTACTCCCTCACCCACAGCCTGACGTGAACTAGAAAGGCGGCCTTGGAGAAAGGCTCACAGTAGAAGCAGGAACGGTATGAAAGCCACAGTGTAAGGAAGGGTTTGCATAGGCTCTTCGTGGAGGACACGAAGCGGGGCTACATTACACATGGGGGCTCTTTACCTCCAACAGGCAAGCACACAGAAGGCTCAGCTGCGGAGAAGTTAGGTTTCACATCCTTGAGAGCTAGAGATGATGGATTGTTTTATTTATTAAGAATAAATGGCCGCTGCATCCAAACTCTATGCTCGTCTTCATTTCGGAATCCACTAGCCTGAGACCAGACCAGTGATATCTAACACAGAGCACTAATTCCTCCGGCTAGCCACATTCACAAGTCAGGTGGGGAGCAGCACCTCAAGGGAAGTAATTGATCTGGGATTGAGGCTGGAGTCTACCTCTTGCTAGACTCTTGATTTTACAGAAACTCACTGAGGCCCTGTTTCTTCATCTTCTGAATTGGGATAGTCATTCTTTCTTAAAACACAATGTTGTAAGAATAACAAAATAAAATAATTGATGGGAATTTGCTTTTTAAACCAAGAGAGTTGGGGATACCTATACACGGAAACCTTCAAAGAAATGTTGCATTAGTTGTAGGTCAACCAAATATTTATCAGGCACCTACTTATGTACTTATGTACCAGGTGCTGGGAATACAAGAGGGAATAAGAGAATCAAACCAAATCAAACAAAAAACCCCTGTGCTCATGCAGCTTCTATCTGAGGTAGGGGAGAAAAACCACAACAAATAAATAAAACACATATTGTATCAGATAAATATTATGGAGAAAGATAAAGCCAGAAAAGGGGATTGGGCATGCTGGTAAGGGGAGGAAGAGTTGAAGTTTAAATCAGAGTGACAAGGAAAGGCCACATTGAGGTGACATTTCAGCAAAACCTTCAAGGAGTTAAGGGTGAAGATCTTTTGGAAGACTGATAATAACAGATTCTTCCATCTCGTTTTGTGGATCCAAGGGGTATAATGGGTTAAGGTTTAAGTGAACTTATTATCTGTTCCACTGATGAAAGAATTGTCAAAAATAATTTTGCTTTTATCAGAGCGATGTTTGTACATTACCATCTTCTAGTTCTTAAATGAAGTCAGTTTCACTGCATGGCTTGAGTAAGTCAGCTCTATGTAGTATCAAGTTCTCACCTTTTGCAGATATAAGGGTCTTTATTTTAGACATTAAGTCCTGGAAGAGTCAAAATGACAGAAAATAGTCTATAAGGGGGCACCTGGGTGGCTCCTGATTTCGGCTCAGGTCATAACTTAGGATCAGGGGATTGCGCTCCACATTCAACATGGGCTCCATGCTCAATGGGGAGTCTGTCCGAGATTCTCTCTCTTGCTCTGCCTCTGCCCCTCTTCACACCCTCTCAATAAATAAAAAAATAAATAAAATCTTAAAAAAAAAAAAAGAAAAGAATCTAAAAGGGCTATACACAGGGCTAGGCTGGGGACAGAAATGTGTTATTTTACACATGAAGTATGCGGGGAAACCACAGGTTATCTAACTATTTAAATAGAAAATTCTTCCCCAGAGAATATGTTTTTGATGAATTAAAAAAAAAATCAAACACTTACTGTGTTTATAATATGGGCAATGTCCCACAATGAAATACTATGAATAACAGAGAAGCAATTTCTTTTAAAAAGGGAAAAAAGAATACCTGACCTTTTAAAGTGGTTACAAACCAGTTGTAGGCATTAATTTTTAGTGGCCACAGAATTCTTTGTCTATCAGCCTTTTAAAGACACAAAGTTTTAAGTGTTTCAGTAGATTTGTTCAGGAAATAAAACACAAGAGACTGGTTCGTTTCTCTGCATACTGATATGTTTGCCTTGCTCAGCAAAGAGAGTCTATTTTTCTTTAAGACTCTGGTTTCCTTTCTGGGGCAATTGGAATTACTTCTGTTGAAACCGTTTTCAAAACAGTTAAATAACTTTAAAGAAAAGGATTTATGTAGACCTGCTAGAGGCTACTGATATATGAGTTGTGCCACTCGTTCGTACCTGGTTACATTTCCTCTGAGATTGGAGGGGAAAAAATTTCCACCCATGTATGGTTTCCTGTAACAGGTCCACACGAGAAATTAAACTAGTGGCAGAAATTAATTACCTGTCAGTCTGCGGGGCTAATTTCAAACAATGGCATCTTTTAGACACTTTATTTTATTTAGCACCTGGCTTCCACCATCTACAGCGGCTGCATTCAGTCCTTCATAGTTGGGGAAATCTTTGGTAACCACTATCCTCCTCCTCACGATTTCTGAAAAGCCCAAGAACGAAGAGCTACGCGTCCAGCGGCTCTCGCACTTTGACACACTCAGCGCGAGGCCAGCCTCTGCGCGAGCTCCTGCAGCGCTGTGTGCTCCGCCACCCTGCGTTTCAGAATGAAGCCAAAGCTCCAGTCCTCCAGTCCTGCTCTGACGGCCTCACCGAGCCACGACTCTGGAAGGGAGCGTGGTGAACGTCTGTCACTCTCGGCAACACGACCTCAAACCCCCTTTCTGTCTGGGGGTGCTCCTCTTGTACTGTTCTGTTGGTGACATGCTGAACCCCCAGTTTCTTGTCCTGAAGCCCCAGGGGAGACACCTTCCTGGTCCCCATCTCCTAGCGACCGGAATCCAGGCAGGATCTCAGCAGTCAGAGTGGACGCTCCTAACTGGGACTTTGTCTCTAGAGCCAGGAGCCGAAGCCAAGGGAACAGTGAAGATTAATTTCTGGCAGCATGCCGGAGTAGCAGCAGTGTCCCAACATCCTGGCCAGGCTGTCCCAGAGGTCCACAATCTGTGTTCCCTTGGTCTCTGCTCCGTTTTAAGCCCATTCCTTCTGCCTCCTGTTGATCCTGTGAGCACCAGATTTCCTTCCAATAAATCTCACCAGAGGTGGTGTCAACACCAGATTTCCTTCCAATAAATCCCACTGGAGTTAGTGCCTGCTGCTTGCAACCAGAACCCTGAGCAACACAGGGCGGCCCTCTGTGAAGAGAAGGGCTTGTTTTTATAAGGTCAACGGGTTCTCACTTTCCTCAGCTCTCTTAGGGCCTGCAAAAACCCAGGCTAAGAGGGCCTCAGGGCCCAGCCCTTGCCCTTGCTGCCTAGTTCCTGGCCTTTCATAAGGGGGCTCGGGCCCCCTCCACATGTCACCTCATGGAAGACGAAGTCTGGCCAGGTGGAGGAAGGCTGGGGAGCAAAATGGGCTGTTTTGCTCCATCTTTCTCAAGTCCAAAGGACATCTTGCCCAAGGGAAAGATGCAAAGCAATACCATGTGACTTTGATTCGAGCAGTCAAAGGACTCTAAGATGCAAAATGACTTTATGTGCCACTTAGAAAAACAATGACTGCTAATTGAACTATAACACATCATCAGTTCGAATGTGAAAAACCATAAATGCTGGAATGGATAAAATAATGTGTGGCTTAGAATGGAAGAGAAAGTAGTTTCCAAAAGATAAAAGAGATGGCAAGGACACAGAATCAGATCTAAATCCGGCCTGTGACTGTGCTGCTGTCAGTAAACAGACCTGAAGAGAGGCAAAGGCACTTTTCTGTGTTTTGGTTTTTTTAGGTGTATTGCTTTCAACTTAAGGACAGATGCCCTAGCTACTTTTATATAATTCTATGTATACATATTTCTGATGATGACTATTTTAAAAACATATTTTAAATTTTTCAATAGAAAAGCAAAGGACAATAGGAACAAAGGAAAACAGAAAAATTAAGATTGATTCTCAACTTAAAAAAGCATTCCCACTAATGAGGACTTCTTTGCCGTTCTGCCCTTGCTCTCATCTCTTCTCATACTCAATGCCGCTCTGGAGACTACATCCACCCACACCTTCCATCATCACCCACAAATTGGTATGTCCAGACAACATATCCCTTCCGGTCTCCAGAGTCTATACTGTGCGTTCCAACACGAGCAGCCCACAGGTCCCTGACATGTTCCAAGCAGACCTCCTACCTTCTGTGTAGACCTGCTCCTTTGATTAGATTCTCCCTCCTGCTAAATGGTACCACCATTCACATGGGTTCCCAGCTGGACACCAGAATACAAACCACCTTCAATTTCTCTTTGGCATCAGGGCCTGTAAGAAGGAGACTCTAAGTCCTTTGAATTTTGCACTACCAGTCTTATTTTATATTTCTGGTAGTTCCATTTTGTTATTAAAAAAAAACACACACACACACCACATCTATGTGTCCTTTTTACACACACACACACACACACACACACCCTCTATAACACCCTAAATATGTTAGTATAAAATCCCATAACTCCTTCTTGTATTTTCCATCTCATCTTCTATTCTGGACAATGCACAATCACCCAGTGTCCTGGTAGGTTCACGCCTCAAAAACACTGCATGTAAATCTTTCATGTCTGTGTTGGTCTTCCTGTCAATATTCAGGAGGTAATTATCACTAGCCCATGCAGGCAATTCAGGAGTTTTAACACTTCCTCCCAACAAGATTTGTTGACTCTTTCACTGTTCCACCACTCTACCTCTAGGACACATCCCAGACCACCTGAAATTAAGTTTATGCACCTATCTCCACAAGCAGATGAAAAATCCCCAAAGACCTCTCTTGTTAGGATCATCAATGTCAAGTACTGAGATGAGCGACATCAAGACAGGTGCTTGACCTGGAAAGATAGTTATGAACCACATCATGGAGGACCCTATACGACAGAGCAAGTTTGGACTTCTTTCTGGAGATTAGTAGCCCCCTTTTAATCAACAAAAATCTCATTTAGTCCACATTATTTAAAATTTCAGAAGGAATTCAAGGCACTGGTAATGACAGATATGGCTTCTGCAACCTCACTTATCTCCTGCCCAGACAGCCCTTTAGGCACATTCTAATATATTCAAGAGATGGCCTGACTCTTGATGAAAATTATTGTTGCCAACCATCCCTACAGGAAAACCAGAGTTTTTTAAAATCACAAGAGAATAGGTCTGATTTTGTTTAAGAATACAGAGGTTGGAGGGTATTGGGGAAGCCTGGAATGAGGGAGACAGTAAGAAGGGAAACTAGAGATGGAGCCCAAGCAGCAGACGATGAGAACTTGTCCTAGGAGGGTTCGGCTGCCAGTGGGCACGAGGAATAGGACTGAATTTAAACATGTGTTTATACAGCAGACAGTGAGGGCTCTCGCACAGAGCTCACAAGTTACCCTAGCCTTGGACCAACTTTGTGTACAGTTAGCCGACTTTGCCAGGAGTCCAAAGAGAGCCACCCTCCCGATCTGTACCACGGCGGCCAAAATAAAGTATAACGCGCACCACCGAATGCTTACACAAACCGAGGTGAGCGCCTCTGTGCTTTAAAAATATGCAGGAAAGACATATTTTGTGGGATTTTCAGTAAGCACTTTGTTAAATATACTACATGCTAATATTTAAAAAGCCTTCACTTTCTGGTCTAGAAAAATCTGGCCAGAGTAAAGAAAACATACATTTCTCATCATACAGAGCGCTCCTGTTAGCACTGTAGGCCACATCAGTTCTCTCCTAAGGCTCTAACATGACAGTACTTGGAAAGCATACTTCCTGGTGGAATGGCACCCAAGGCATTGCAAATGGGAGGAAATGAAAGCAAATGTTCAAAACGGAGAGGAAGCCAGAGAATAGTACTTTTTAGCAGCTGTTTCTGCAACTGTGCTGATAGTGTAGAAGTGTGTAGATAGTGTAGAACTGTGTGTAGTAGTGTGTAGATAGTGTAGAACTGTGCAGAAACTGTGTTTCTGTAACTGTGCTATTAGATAACACGTATGCAGTAAATATGTGTGGAACCAAGCTGACGTGGGTTAGCCAGCTTGTATGGAAGGATGGAGACCAGGAAGAGAAAGATGCCCTTCTTGGAGATGCCCAGGTGGGAGCCCATGGGTAACTAGACCATCTGATGTTTGGTTATGGGAAGGCTTGATTGAGCCATATTTCCATAAATTTCCCTTGTTAGAAACCTTGACTAGCTCCGTCAGGCCTAAGTTGGCTCAGCATTTAAGGCCTATTCTCATCTCACACCAACTTAATTCTCCAATGTTGCTGAAAGCAGACTAGCACTTGACTCCACTGTGCATGAAATGGCACCCCCCGTCCTCCCCCTCTTTTGTCTTTTATATTTTTCCAGCCCCTGTCTCTTCAAGCTTCCCCAGGAAGTCATGGAGTCTTCCGCCACAGATGAGATGAGATGAGAGCAGCTGGATGGTGTAGAGAATGGTAACACAAATCAATTCACCTCTAATGGCAAACTGCAGCAGGACCTGAGAAAGAGAAAGATTTTGAAAGAGTAGGGCCAACCCTCCAATCAGTCCTCTGTTCCGCCTTCTTGGAAACACAACTGTCCATTGTGCAGCTCCAGAAAGCAGCCTTCCCGTTGGGTTCCACGTGAATATGGGACGAGGGGTTCCTGGAGTTGTATAGGGCACAGACTCTACCCTCAATAGCCTTATCTGTATAGATGTCTACACACACACACACACACACAAACACACACGCTCTGGGCATTAATTCAAAAACACTTGCAAATGTCATTCTTGGCTGCTTGGAAAGGGAGAAGCTCTAGTTTCCCTTTTTCAGATTTAAAACCCTTGTGCTGACTACTTTTCATTTTGGATAGCCTTATACTCTATTTGTCTCCTCTCCCATTTTTCCAAACATGCAATCTCTGCACTTCCTCCTGGTAGGAGCATTGTTTGTGACAGGAAAACGGGGCTCCTAGGGAGAGAGGTCATCATTTCTACTTTGAGCAGCAAAGGCCGATACGTCCCAGAGGAAGATAAAGCTAAAGCTCTCCAGGTACTAAAACAGTTATTGTGTTATGTTAAGTAGTAAAAACAGAGAAAAGTAAGTAAAAATCATTTAGAAACATTGTGTTGCCTATAAAGAAATTGTCCCTAAGGAGAAAGTGCTGTCTCCCATCTCTAAGAACTGGCAGCTCTGACTATTAATGTCAGAGCAGCTGTCACATCAATCACAGTGCATACAGGTCACCCACCGGTACGCATTCTCTAGCATTCCTTTTCTTCACGGGATCAAATCTCGTTACTTCCATCTCTTTGAATCTCTCACCTCCAGCCTTCCTCTTTGTCGAACCTTGCTACAAACACCACAGTCTGATGAGCACAGAAGTGTTTCTGTACATTTCCTAGCGAAAGCCTTGAGAGTTCTCATAACATGCAGAATCAAAGCTGGCTTCCTGGGCCACATCTTCCAGTCCTCTCGGGTCTGGCCTCACCATGTTCTTCTTGCCTGAATTTCCTCTACTGATACTGTATCTGCTACCCAAACTTCCACATTCTTTCCACCCTCTGGTTCATGTTTCTTCCTCATCTAGTCTCTCTCCTTTCCTTCCTTTTACAAAATATGAGTAACTAATTATGTGTCCGGCACTCTTCCAGGTGCTGGAGACACAGGCAGGGAACAAGACAGACAAAACTTCCTGCCTTCATGGAGCCTGCATTCTAGAAGAGGGAAGAGATAGTGGCCAAGATAAGCAATGAAAGTCCGTGGAATGTGGTAGGTTAGGGAGTTTCAAGAGCCAAGGAGAAAAGCAAGGCAGGAGAGAGAGAGTGGGTATCACGATTTTTACACAGGTAGCTCGAGAGGTCCGTACGGAGAGATGGCATTTGAAAAGGGGCCCCAGGGAAGTGAGGGACCAAGCCCTGTGGATAGGTGGGCAAGCATTTTCGGTAGAGGAAGCAAAAGCACAAGGGCAAGATTTTGGCTGGAATGCCTGAGGCCTCAGATACCTTCACATCTTCCTCACCTGTAAGATGCAGATTTACTTCAAGGTCTGACTCAAATGTTCCCCAGGTCATCAAATCTCTCCTGTTCTCCCTTACTAGAAGGGATTTCTTCCCCCTTTGAGCCTTTCAAAGCCCTTCAGTTGGGTATCTTACTACTTTCTCCTCATCCAAAGAACTAGTATATTTAAGATGGTGGCTTTTCTCATTCTCCACTTTATCTACTATGTATTTAAGTAGGGCATCCCTGTGCTTTTATGTATTTACTTCTCTACCCAAGACTCTACATCTTTACATTTCTTGGGAGAAGGACACAGTAATTATTCATATTTATTTACCCCAGTATGGTTGTTAGGTATTTTTTTTTTTTTTTTTTTTACTGTTTTAAAGTGAATAATCTCATTTCTTTAGTTCTAAAGAGTACATTTTCCCAGTGGTTTCTGGTTGTTTTAGCTGGATCCCAAATCTCCTCAATTCAATCTCAAATTGTAAGGTTCCTTTCCTTGATCACTAGGTCTTGTCATCACTGACAGACTCTGAGTATTTATTGAAAAGGTTGTGGTCCTTTGTCACTAGATATTTACTTGACACCTAATATATGCTTGGATCTCTTCTAAGCATCATGGAAAAACAACAGCTATCAATTTCTCAGATCATAGATGTCAAGCTTTGTGGTAAATGTCTTATGGCAATTAACCTATTTAATCCTCATAATAACTCACCGACACAGACACAGTGAGTTCTCTCTACACATGAGGAAACTGGGCTTAAAACGGGAAGACGATCTGACTCGGGTCATGGAGCTAGAGGAAGCAAGAGCCAGGATTCAAACCCACGTTCTCCCAACTCCCAAACTCTCTCAGTTTCCTGCTAAATCCTACCAAACTGTATGAAGGAAGAAAAAGGAACGGTAATGGACATTTGTGGCTTTGACCACCCAGAATCCACCTCTTGGACTAACAGTCCCTCTATTCTTTGGTCTCCCTATCCCTCCTCACTCCCAGCTAAATAAATCCTACTTAAGATTCAGGGGATAACTTTGTATCTGGGACAATGGCCAATGAGACTTAATCTCAGTATTTTTCTCTGGTAATCAGTAGAATGATCATGTAACCCAGTGTCCAAACTGGGGTACTTCTGAGAGGGGGGGAGGACGCAATGAATATTTAAGCACGGCTGGCAGCTAAGAATGGGGATGGTCAGGGCAAGCTGGGACGTGCGGGTGGAGGTGGAGACTCTCTCATATTGGATTGCATGACCGTTCTGCCTAAACCAGGACACATGTCACCCTCCCCATCTCCTCCACAAGCCTGGTATTACAGTAATGTGGAACCGAAGCTGTCCTGCCACCCCATATAGGGCATGACCAAGAATCAACAGATAAAACATGGCCAGGAGGCGGATGGTAGTAACTAACAGTCTGAAACCTAAACTGAACCACATGCTGTAGCCAGCTTGTGTTTAGAATCTAGGGTCTTGTAAGAACCAACAAATTTCCTTTTGGCTTAAGCTATTCTGGTTAGTTTCTCTGTTACTTACAACCCAGTCAAGTACAAACAGCCAGCTGCCAATAATTACCAAGTACCTACTGTGTGTTCTGTATTTTCTCTATGTGATCTCTTGTAGCACTCACACTGTTGTGCATGGTAACAAGAGGTAAGTGCATGAGTCCTGTGCCATGCCACGCAGGTTCAAATCCTATTTCTGCCATCTCATCGCAACCTTTGATGGCTTACTTAACCCCTTGAGCCAGTTTCCTCAGTTGTTGATTACAGACTGCCCTCTTTGGATAATGTTGGTTTTTTAATTGGTGAATCTACTTAAAGCACATTTGATGATGCTGATGAGGAAACAGAGACTCCAAGAAGTGACATGATTGGCTGAAAGTCACCCAGCCACTGAATTATAAAGGCAGACTTCAAACCCAAGATTCTGAAGTTCCAAATCCTATCCTGTTTCAACACGGTGTCCCCACTGTCTTCCTCTTGCTTGAATGAGGCTCCGAGGGCTGGCGATGTCTCAGTGGGTTTGAAGGAGAGAATAAGGGTGACTGACAGAGAACAAGGTTCACGAAGTGGCAAAGTCCCTCTGCGGCACAGCTGAAAACACAGCAGCCACCCAGGTTCTATCCCATGGACCCCCCGCTTCTCTTTCCTTGCCTCTTTCAATTTCTGTATGGTCTGAGCACCGTGAGGAGGCTGATTCATGCTGCATGTGTGGAGTCAGAACTGTTCTTGTTTCCTGCAGGGCAGTCTGCTCAGACTTGTTCTCACCAGGACAAGAATCTGTGCCTACAGAATGTGCCCACCCCAGCTCCCAATGCATGGCTTACACTCTTCCCTTGCTGACCCTGCTTCAACCGAGCCAGCTGCCCCCAGGCTCTTCTTGGTCTTGCCATGAACTTGGTCTTGCCATGAACTCCCACATCTTACGGCTTCTGCATTTGCTATTCCCTCTGCCAGAAATACTCTCTATTCAAGTATGCACGTGTCTTCCTCGTTTCCTTTTTAGGGTCCTTGTTCAAATGTCACATCATCTGTGAGGTCTTCACTAGGCAACCTGTATAGCACAGCAATGCCTCACCCCATTCTGCCCTGGTGCACAGCCTTGTTTTCCTCTGACCCTGATTTTTTTTTTTTTTTTCATTTCATAGCATGGATAACTAACTGATCTTATACATTTACTTACATATGCATCTGCTATCTGTCTCCTGCCACAGAATGGGAAGGCTCCGATGGGACTGCGACCTTTCTTTGCTATATCCAAAGCACCCAGAGAAGAGCTGGGTGTGTGGTAAGTAGCAATAAATATTTGCTGGATGGTAGGTAGACTGAATACACGAAGAACAGCAAAGAAGGGCTACATCTTGGAACCAGCATGTGATTCCTGTAGCCAGCCGAGGGATGGCCATCCCAATCAAGGAAATCAGGGCTCCTCCTACCTCACTGCCATCTTGTCATGGATGCCTATAACCCAAAGATCTTGTTCCTTGAAATGGGAACTCTCTTTTCAGCATTAGTATCCTCTAGAAAGTGGAAATGAGATCATGTGAATACTTTTCATTGCAGCATTTTCTCATTCTAGTGTCCAGCCCCCGGCCCAGAGAGAACTGATATATTTTCCACCTGGAAATATATCAAAATTCATCACCATCCAATTCTAAGGGAAGATCATTACCACACTTGTTTGCTTTTATCCTGGCATTAACAACTCTATTTGGGGCTGAATTATTTCCCCTGGCTTCAACGTCAAGTTTTCCCATTGGCTCAAATATGAAGTCTCTTGTCTGTCAGTGCAATAATTTTCTATTAATTATAAAAGAAGAAAGCTGGCAGTTTGAGAGTCTTAAGGGAAGCATTTGTCTAATCCAAGAAACTGATTTTCCAGTTACTTGGACTAAGTACAACTCTCAGTTGTGGTCAGATTCACAGATTTCAAAGTGCTCCTTGTTTTTACTTTCTGGTCAGTCTAGACAGACATGGTTCTTTCCTTCATTTCTCAAGCTGCTGAAACACCAAGTTGGTCAAAAGAATCTGAATCGCTAGAGAATAAATGGAGCAGCCCTTCACCTGAGACTCCGGAGCTTTCTCTTGAACACCCCCTGCCCCCAAACAGAAGAACAACCTCAGCAGTGCTAGGAGAGATTTCACGCCAAAGACTCAGTGTGAATGTAAAGATGACACTGGGACAACAGACACAATGACCACTAGTGTCCTATCTGGAATGGAGAATCTGTCAAGTGGTTAGAGCGGGCGGTCCTGATTTTTTTTTTTTTTTTTTTTGCCTCTTCTCAGTTATTTCCGTTTCATGCTGGGTGTCCTCACCCAAATGAAGTTGCTCTTTTAAATAATAATTCTTCTCTTGATTACAACTGGACGCATGGTCTTGAGAATCTGCTATGTGCAAAGCATGGGCTCTGTTTCAATTAGGGCCACAGAAACAAATCTAGAGAGATGCTTGAACCCAAAGACTTGGGCATTTGAGCAGGGTAATGACAACTGCATGTAAATATTTACATCAGAAGAGAGACTGCTTGGAGACGTGCTATGGGAATTCAGTAGGTAGAGGTAAAGTCGACTGCTGACAGAGAGAGTACAGGCAGAGAGAGAAGAAAAGGAAGCAGATTTTTTGTGGAGTTTAATTTTAGTGGGATCTTGAGGAATAGTGGTACCTAGACCAGGATGGAGGGATAGAATGCAGATTATTTTTCCAAGAATATGAAAGAGCATTACAAATGCATAACAATGGACAGAGGAGTAAATATCAGGATAAATACCAGGGTAAGAGGGGTCATACACATTTGCTACTCTCGATCCACTCAGCTCTCTGTTGATAAGAAGCACTGTAAATCCACAAGGCTTCAACTAATGTCAAAGAGGGTTAAGGAACCTTAGGTACTAAGCAGTGACATAACCCAGGCAGATAATTTTCCCATCAGAAATTCTGAGGTAGGTAAATTACCTACACATTTCTTCCCCAGAGATAGCACAGGGGCAATATGATCTTATTCATGACCTTTTGTAATATGATATGCAAAAGACAGGTTTCTAAGCTCCTGTGAGATTTATTTTCTCCTCTGTAAATCGGGGATGCTAATTAATATCTGCGCTAATTACATAACAAAGTTCTTGTGTAAAACAATGAGATAATGGATCTAGAGATGCTTTGTCAGTGGTTAAAAGGCTACAAGGTATTAGTTATTAAGGTCGGGTAATTGTAATAATAATTATGTCCCATGGCCCACCCAGCCACAAAAATGTGCAAGGTTGGAAGAAGATTATGCAATAGAAAAGAGAAGAGAGACATTCCAGTTAAGACTCATCATAGAAACAAAGGGCTGGAAAGACCCACAGAGAAGGTTATTGTGGGGTTGTGGTAGGATTTGGGGACGAAGAGTGCAAAGTGCCTCACGCATGATCAACAGAATAGAAAATAAAGATTCAAATTGTGTGAAAGGGAGTCTAAGTCCTGTTGAGACTAGAGCGAGGGTGTCAGCTGTGGGTCATCAGACAAGCACTCAGGTAGACTGGGGTTTCCTGCAGGCATGAGCTTGGCTTCAGAGAGCAGATAAGATGGGCAAGCAGATGGGTGGTGACATGTATATGCTCTAGGTGAGATGTTCTGGGTTTCCATTCCACCCCATATTTCGCTCTTCAAAAGCATATGAACATTAAATTCAGTATGGACTTCTCTCCGTCCTCCCAGCTCTGAGCCCAGGGCTCGGGGCATAAAGGAACCCCTTGTTTCTGTGCTGAATCATTCTGGGTACATGAGGGAGGAAGATGTGAAATCAGGAGAGAATGAACACACATTCCAGGGTGAGGGAAGAAAGCTGAACAACCAGGGAGCAAGGGACAAGAGTACTGGTAAGGCAGGAAGCTAGGCGACAGACAGCTTGAAAGCTAGGCTAAAGCCTGGGGATCTGATGGAGCGGTGTGAGCAGCAAAATCACTAGATTTAAAAATAAACATTACCCCGTAGCAGTACCAGGCAGGCTATGGCTTCAGTCCTAGCTAGAAAGCAGTCTTCAGGTGGACCGGCAAAGGAGAACAAAAGAAACATGGCCACTGTGATTTGATCATCACAGATTTTTTCTACAACACACGCCAATCCTCACTCCTGCCTCTGGCTTCTGTTGAGGCAGCCTCCAGGTTTTGGAATATCACCTCCTATAATACAGGAAGGCTTTGTCATCACCTTCTGTCATTCCAAATCATTCTTATAACTTTCTCAGAATCACAGAGTCATAACAATGTCCACCTGCAAAGATCCATAAAGAGTGATGGAAGTACTGTTGGGAGATTAGGAACCTCGGTGCTCAGAGAAGATCACAACTAGGTCGTTGGAAATCACCATTCTCATTTTCTTCTTCTTTCCTCCCTCTCCCTTTCCCTCTTCCTCCTACTCCCCTTGTTTTTCCTCCCTCCTACGAGTCTTTTCTCTTAATGGCTGAGCTATGGCCATCCATGGAGTTCAAGTCTCCGCCCAAGTTCCCACCGCCAGCTCGTCAGAGCTTAGATTGGAACTCCAATCTGCCAGCTGTCCCCCAGAGCTCTCCCCACCCCTCATGCTCTAGCAACAAGACTGTCAAAGAGAGAAAGGAAAGTGCCAATTCCAACTAGATTTGAAGCAGAAATACTCCTCTGCAGATTATCTGACACGCTCTCGTCAAGCTTCACCTGTCAAGATGGCTACTACCTCATTTATCACTCCTCTCTCATCCAAATGTTTCTTCCTGAATGAAAGTCATTAAAACCATACAAAGTCATTAAAACACCCTCATGGCCTCCAGCCAAGCCACTGTGGGCCCTCGAACCCTCACTTCTAGAGCTCATACTTGGCAGAGGGAAGTTTGCAAGCACGACTATGTACAATTAAAATTTGAAGATTCTTTTTTGGACAGGCTAATTAGACCAAATCGCTCCAACAGGTCTAGACAATACAGGGTTTAGCATCTGGGTTGGAGCCTGCTGTGGTCCCACAGGCTTGGCTGCTCCTCTCCAACTGCGAACGCACTTCCTTCCCTGCTTTGTACAGTGTCAAGGATTGGCCTTTTAAGGCAAAGTGAAGCCTTCTGGATCCACATTATCTGCAGCTCATGGGGACCAACTAAGAGATATTTCATGCCAACACACTCAGAACACCTCATGTTTTCCTCATTGTTTTATTTCCCCTTTACTTGTAAATAAGCAAAGCAAGTTGGCAAATATAAAGTTTTTTTATACAGTCAGGGAGACAAGAACAAGAAACGAAGAGGGCCTTTTCCTCTAACCCCTTTGTGTGGTATTAGGTTAGCCCTTCCACACTGTTGTTGAAGTGATTATTCTAAAATGAAATTTGTGGGACGCCTGGGCAGTTCAGTCAGTTAAACGTCTGCCTTCAGCTCACATCATGATCCCAGGGTCCTGGTATCGAGACCCACATCAGGCCCCTTGCTCGGCGGAGAGCCCGCTTCTCTGCCTGCCACTTCCCCTGCCTGGGTAGGCACTCTCTCTCTCTGTCTCTCTGACAAATAAATAAATAAAATCTAAACTAAATTAAACCAAAATTTGTGAACTGTATTCTCCTTGCTTAAAATCCCAATATTTCTTCATTCTTCACATATGATCAAGGTCAAACTCCCTAGTCTGGCACAGAAGATCTCCTGTGATTAATCTCCTGCCTAGTTTGTCATCCTTATGATGAACCGCTCCCCTAGTGCAGGCCATGCTGCAACCGTTTAATTGATCTGCACTTGCCTACTGGAGGCAGGATGTGAGGATGGTTCCAAGCACAAACTCTGAAGTTGGGCCACCTCGGCTCTGGGATGCTGCACTGGACAACCAAAGGGCCATTCTTCACACTGTGCCTTACATTTATTGAGCACTTAATAAGAGCTAGGTGTCATTCTTCCTAATGGTTATCTGTTACTCCTTACAGAAACCTATCAGGTGGGCACGACTGTTAGCCCCGTTTAACGAGTAAGGAAAGCCAGGCTCAGAGAAGTTAGGCGAGCCAAGTTAGTTCATGCAGTTGGTCGATAGCAGAACTGGGACTATAAATGCAGGTCAAACTTAATTTCAGAACTCAAGGTTTTAACAGTTCTTTCCTCAAACGGATATTCCCGGATTCTCTTATCTTTGGGATCAAAAACCCGTCAATGATCCGGTTAAGCCAGAACTCTGTGTGGGATCCATTAGAAATGTCCCTTCTAGGCACCTGGGTGGCTCAGTGGGTTAAGCCTCTGCCTTCGGCTCAGGTCATGATCTCTGTCCTGGGATGGAGCCCCGCATTGGGCTCTCTGCTCAGCAGGGAGCCTGCTTCCCTCTCTCTCTCTCTGCCTGCCTGTCTGCCTACTGGTGATCTCTCTGTCAAATAAATAATAAATAAAATCTTTACAAAAAAAAAAAAGAAATGTCCCTCCTATGTCAAGTCTCCATATTCAATCAGTTGATAGATTTTATTTTAATCTCTAAAAGCTCTACTTCTTCCTCTTTCTCCTTAACCCCCTGCCATGGTCCTGTTTTAGGTCCCTATCAATTTCTCCCGAATTACTGCTGCTCCCTCCTCACTGGTCTGTTTCTGGTCTGAGCCCTTCCATTTATCCCCTATCATGTTGCTTAAAGGAGCTGCCAAGAGGTCCGGTCCCCGCTACAATCCTGCCAGTGCATTTCCGCCACCGCTTCAGGCTCAGCGCCCAAAACCCCTGCAAGATCTGGCTCTGACTCTCTCACTGCATTTCCTGCCCTGCCCCAGGGAACTGTCTTGCTCAGACGGAGCCTCTTGTAGCTCTCAGTGTTATACTACCTGACCCCTCCGAGCCTGCATACAGATTGCTCCCTCTGCCTGGGCATTCTTGCCAGCTTCTTCATCCAGTTAACTCCTATTCATCCTTCAAAACATAGCTATATAGCTTCAACATCATCTGCTCTGGGACACTTTCCCCAAACCCCGTCTCATTTAGCTGCTTCTCTGCGTAGAGCAACCTAGCCATCTATCAGTAACTGATGACTGTCTATCTGTCTTCACTGTGGTCTAAACAAATAAAGAGCAGTGATGATTTGTCTTGCTCAAATGCCTGGCATGTATTAGATGCTTAATAAATATTTCTGCATGTTAAATTAACAGACAAGTTTTTTATTTGATTTACATTCAGTTAATTAACATACAGTGTTAGTTTCAGAGGAGTTCAGTGATTCATCAGTTGTATATAACAACTATGCTCATCATATCACGTGCCCTCCTTAATACACGTCACCCTGTTGTTCCACTCCCCCTCCTTCCAGCAACCCTCAGTGTATTTCCTATGGTTAAGAGTCTCTTTTGGTTTGTCTCCCTCTCTGATTTTGTCTTGTTTTGTTTTTTCCTCCCTTTCCCTATGCTCCTCTGTTTTGTTTCTTAAATTCCACATATGAGTAAAATCATATGATAACTGTCTCTCTGCTTGACTTATTTCACTTAGCATAATACTCTCTAGTTCTATTGTGTCGTTGCAAATGGCAAGACATTTCTTTTTTTTGATGGCTGAGTAATATTCCATCTTCTTTACCCATTCACTTGTCATGGACAATGGACATCTTTCTATTGTTTGGCTAGTGTGGGCATTGCTGCTATAAACACTGCGGTGCAGGTGCCCCTCCAGATCACTCCATTTGCATCTTTGGAGTAAATATCTAGTAGTGTGATTGCTGGGTTGTAGGGTAGCTCTATTTTCCACTTTTTAAGGAACCGCCATACGGTTTTCCAGAGGGGCTGCACGAGCTTGCACTCCCACCAACAGTGTAAGAGGGCTCCCCCTTCTCTGCATCCTTGCCAACATCTGTCATTTCCTGACTTGTTAATTTTAGCCATTCTGACTGGTGTGAGGTGATATCTCTTTGCGGTTTTGATTTGTATTTCTCTGAGCCAAGTGACGTTGAGCATTTTTTCATGTGTCTGTTAGCCATTTGTGCGAATGGACAAGTTCTTTAAAACACATCTTAGGACAGAGGCAATGTCAATTCTTATTGGTATATTTTAAATAAGATTTATCTTCAGATTCTCTACATGTCAAGAACTGTCATTTTACTGGCTCATAAAATTCATGTCCAGAAAAGAGAGTTTTGTTTGGTTTGTTCAGAACTCAACTGAGCATCTCATACAAGTGGTGGTATACACACTTTTTGGTTATAAAATGAAGTATACATTCCTTAATCATTTTACCAGAGACTTCTGAAACAAAGTTACCAGATCTTTCTGAGAAATAACAGCACATCTGGAACCCTATGAGCGTCTTCATATGGTAGTTGTTCTTAATCCAAGGTGATCTTGCCCCCCAAGGGACACTGGGTAATGTCTGGAGATGGTTTTGGTTGTCACATCTGGGGATGGTTGCTACTGGAATCTAGTGGGTAGAACCCAGTGATGTTGTTAAATAGTCTAAAATGCACAGAACAGCCCCCCACAGAGGACTTAAGCAGCCCCAAATGCTAACAGTGCCGAGGTTGAGAAATCCTGGTTTACGGTATATGAGATCCACAGGCTCTCTGAAGACACACAGCTGCTTCTGTGATGGGCCGGGTAATGCTCAGCCCATACTTCTTCATTTCAGTGGAAGCTCTCATGAGGGGTGGTGTTTCTCGTGGGTCTGAATGTAGCTTTAAGTCCAAGGCCAGGACGATGAGCTCTGTGAGCTTAAAGGTGGAGAGCTTCACTCCTTTCAGAGCCTACTTCTGTCTGTGTTTTCTCCTATAAATCCCATGATTTCCTATATTTCTATATTCCAAATCTCCTATATGCCAGCAGAATATTCTGTTCCTCGGAATGAGCTTCCTAACTCCCGAGAGCTGTCTCCAGAAGGCGGCTTGGGGCTGTAAGAGTCATTTCTCCCACCCTGACACATGCAGCTCATGTGAGTCACTGGTGGAGGGAACATCCACATGTCTTCAGGGCTCAGCTTCTTCCTTCCTTAGATCAGTAGGGCTCCCAGTGAAGAACTCCCAGACAAGACCCAGAGAGTGGTTGTTCCCGGAGAATGACTAACGCAGACATCCTGAGGAGATGAGTAAGCAGCAGCAGAAGGTAAACAACTTGAATGGTTTATTTATTTGGGGAGGAATGTTGATTTCGGGGTCAGTTATGGGATGCAAAGAAATGGAAATGGGGGGAGGGAAGCAGACTGCCCTGAGATCTTCTTTCCAAGGAGCAGGTTTTGGTTCTGCAAGCCCTAGGAGCAATTCGCAACTTCCTCTGACACGTGGAACGAAGCTTTACGGAAGGCTCCAGTGAACACTGGCTAATTTCTGGTAGCAATAGTCCATGTAATGAGAATTTTAGCCTTATTTCTTAGTAAAATATTTCACAATAATTTATTCCTTATATTGTCTCCAACATAAGCCAGTATTATTGTTTTAGATCTGAGGAATAGCAGTAGCTCCGAATAAGGGTTTTCTGGTTACACAAGTCATTGACCTTGCTGGAATTTAAACTCCATACATCCAGGACTACGGAACACTCAGATGAGGCAAATAGCGATGTACTGATTTGGTATCATATTGAATGAACGGAATGACCTGATCGCTCAGGGTGTTTGTTTCCACTGCGTTGTACCCACTGTGCGAGTCGGGGGAGATAAGGGGAGCTAAGCAAGGCTCCTTCCCTTGGAAAGCTGAGAATTCAGTCGGAGAAGACAGCAGATAAGCTCTCAATACTACATATTACTTATGCAGTAAATCAACATGCATAGCCCACAGAGATTGTGGTCCCTGTGCTGAGTCCACTGAAATGAGCAGACAGCAGAGATGGAAGGGCAACAAGGCCACGCCTACTCCATATGGTACCGAACAACCCTTCACAGCACAGCGAAGCTTCTCCTTTGGGCCGAGATACAGCAACACTTATTTTTCAAGTCAAATACTGTAATACTTTTTTTTTCAAGCCCAGCTAGTATCTTTATTAAAAAAAGAAAGAAAGAAAGACAGAAAGAAAGAAAGAAAGAAAAAGAAAAAGAAAAAAATACTCTAATACTTTTCAGGTAGTCACAACTTTTATGAGCTAAAGCACAGATCTTCCTGACTTGGCCAAAAATAATAAACAAGCACAATCTCTTGACTGCAGGCGCCCTGCCCCCTTGCTCTGGTCATGGCCCCCTGCGGTAGAGTTCTCCATACAAGCGGAGCTGATTTACAGAAAAGGGCACCTGGCCTTCACGTCCTTAATATACATTCAAGGCTGAAGGAGAAAACTACTATAGACTAAGTTCAGAGTCATGTCAAATAACTATATATTTAATATAATTTTTACTCTGAATTGAGCTTTTTGTTCCTCTCGTATAAGCTGATCCTGTCTGAAATTTTTACGTGACCTGATGAATGTGTTTCCAAAGGGGAAAGTTTTCATAACAACTTTGCTTCTCAAGCAAGGTGATGGGGCCAGTTATTTCTTTTTTAAAAATTTCCATTCTCGGGGCGCCTGGGTGGCTCAGTGGGTTAAGCCGCTGCCTTCGGCTCAGGTCATGATCTCAGGGTCCTGGATGGAGCCCCGCATCAGGCTCTCTGCTCAGCAGGGGGCCTGCTTCCTCCTCTCTCTCTGCTGCCTCTCTGCCTACTTGTGATCTCTCTCTGTCAAATAAATAAATAAAATATTTAAAAAAAAATTTCCATTCTCTCATAGACTGATCTTTTCATAAAATACAGTCAACGTGAATGACCGGAAGTCACTGTAAGGCTGAATCCCCATAAGAACGTCCAAACGCTTATGCTCAAGTTCCTCACCTAGTCCAATACGGGCTGATAATGAACAGTCTGTGGACTGGACCCCCCCACCGGAGAGTACAAGCTGCGTAGCACAGACACATATGATACGCAAAGACATAGAAATTAAAGCAACCATCCGTATGGCTTTAATAGAAAGACAGCTAACACAAAATCAGAATATTCAGATGGAATTATGCTTAAATTTTAGCCTTCAGTCCTTACTGCCTAAACTTTTAAACTCCTGATCGATGTAAAGGGGTCAAGTGACCAGAGACCCAGAGAAAGTCTACAAATATCTACACCAGCCTTGTTCAGTGGACATTTCTGTGATGATGGGGTGCTCTGTTCTATCCGTGCTGTCTGACTGCAGAGCCCTGAGCCAGATGGGTATATGGGGCACTTGAAAGGAGGTGAGTACAAATTGAGGAACTGGATTTCTGAATCCAGTTTCTGAATCCATTGAACTTTTATTAGATTTTCATTATTTTAAATTTAAATAGCCTCATGTGGCTGGTGGCTCCTGTACTAGACAGTGTAAGTCTAGCTAATGATGAAACAACAGAAATATTTTTAAATAACCGATTTTTTAAAAATGAGGTGGCATGGAAAATATTAAGAGGTGGAATTGTCTCCTGCTAAATGGATAACCCTACTTCTCTCTCCTTCTTCAGCGGCTGTGCCCTTCCCACCCCTCAAAGTTCGGGCCCTATGACCCCCCTCGAGTTCATGGTTTTCTTTCCGCATCTGTGGGCTGTTGCCAGAGCAGTGAGTGACAGAGAGCATGTGAACCCCTTTTCTTTGTAACAGCTCAAGCTAATGAGGTCTCTGCTGCTCTCGAGACCATCAAGGCCGCCCAGCCGACGTGTTGAACCAAGGTGTTTGGGCCTGCATAGAATTAAGTCACAAGGAAAGCACTTATTTCTGACAGCAGATTTATAATAGGAAAATCTCAGCAGGAACGAAGAGTTGGGAGACCTCAGCCACAGGCTTTTCATAAACTTTGCCTTGATTTAGTGACTCAAACGACCAGCGAGAAAGGCAAACTGCAGAGGTAATCCTATCATCTTTTCTCCAAGCAGCACCGTTTCATCTTCTTGGCTTCCTCGCGCGGCTAACATGAATTCAAATCATCTGTGTTTAAAGTTAAACTCAGTGATTGACAGTTCTTTATAGTCTCAGTCCTATTGAAGATTATTCTAGATATCTATCAGTTATTACTACAAGCGCAGTATGATATTCTATACCGACAGTGAAAATTGTTTTTAACAGTGTAATGTCTGATCTGTTTTGAAAGCGATTTTAAAATAAAGAACTAACCATAACCAGGTGGCGAAAATCTAAACATGTGTCTTTTCTCTTTTTCTTCCCTTTCTTTTTCCTTCTTTCTTCCCCCCCCCCCCCGCAATAGAGCCAAGGAATGGGGGAGGAGAAAGTAAAACTTGTCCCGCAATAAAGCTGTCCTACACGCATAAAATGAGACAAAAAGAGTTCACTTTGATTTTGCGGCATCCGTTTCTTTAAAAAAAAAAAAATAGAAGATGTATAAAAGGGAACAAGATATTTACAGTCATTAAAACTTTGGTGACTGTATTTCTAAAAGATGCTAGAGTTACTTGTAAGAACTTCTCTTGAAAAAATAAAAAAGGAAAATTAAAAAATTAAAAAAAATTTAAAAACACCTGCTCTTGCCTAAGAGACTGTGAAAATACACTGTAACACGTGGGTACACACGGAAGAACGCTGGTCTGCTCTGTCCTCTGTAGCATCCTCAGAACTAGAGCAGCCAGGCCCCTGGTAAGTGCCGAGCAAACATCTGCTGAATGAATGCATGAACCCGCTAAGATTCTCGGACCTTGCATGGTAAGTCACGACTGTGCCCAATGAAGGCCAGCAGCTGCTCCGTTCCTCGGAGACCAGAGCGGGTTTGCAGTCTGGCTTTCCGCCGAGCTCTGCTGGATAAGCAGACACTGAAGGTCTGATGTGATCAGTCCTTCCCTAAGCTGCACTCTGGACTCAGCCACACACTTGAGTAAGTCCGAAATGGAGAAAGGAAGAGAAAAAGGTCAGCGTGATGAGTTTAAAACAAAGGACAGGGGAAGAACGAGAAAGAGGAAACAAGACGGTAATGTGGAAATACATTGAATTGTTTGTGGGTTTTTTTTCCCCCCCTTATGCTTACTATGTAGCAGCTACAACTTCTGTATCTCTATTTACACAAAAAGGTTTTTTGCCTGGTACAGAAATAACACAGCATTCACTTCAGAGCAGACTGCAAGTGGGGGGGAAGCATCAAAGCGCCCATGAGTGGGGCCATGCGCATCCTTGGGCTTACTGAGGCTTTCCTTTAGAACCTCCAGGTCAGGAAGTAGAAAGAGGTTGCTTTGGTTTTACTAGTAAAGTGAGGCTAAAAGGAGTGGTGGTGGTGGGGGGGGGGGTGCCTGGGCTCCGGGCTTGAATGCATGTCTTCGTCTTGATGAAGCACCTCTTATTGCTGAGTTCCCAGTGGCATTTTCAGGATTCCTGTAATCACTAGTTGTCACTCCCCACCATTAGTGAAAGAAGAGAGTTGCAAAGGGGAGGAAAATACAAGCTAAAAAAAATCTACCACCTTATGTCAAAAGGGATAAATGCATTAACAGCGATTTAGAACAAATCTGAGAGTCAGAAGGACAAAAAGATTCCATCATAAGGAAAATAGGGTAAACGGGCAGTGTGGGGGCAAACCGGCCTTAAGATGGAACACGAAGAAAGGGAAGCAGAGAAGAAAAAAGGGAGAGGGAAACGAAAGGAAAGAAAAGACGGTAGGAAACAGTCAGAAAGATCCCTACGTCCTGTTATCAGACTCCGTCAGCTGGAGCCCAAGCACACATTTCAGACTCGAGCCAGAGACCATACGCATATTAAATAAAACGATCCTTCCCTGTTTGTCATTTTGACCCCCCCCCTTTTTTTCCATCTGCAAATAATGAAACGCAAATGATTCCGAGGGAGACTGAAAGGAATACATTCCATGAGGCTGTGGAGAACCACAGGGAAACATTTACAGAAAAGAAGCGTCAGGGCGGGGTCCTTCCTGACCTCCCCTTGGCTCGGCTGTCTGGGGGAAGTCTCCACGGCCAGAGGCAGAAAGCGCTTACACAAGTTACCCTTCAGAAGTGCAGCACTTGGCTGCACAAACACCACAACGCAGCGCCAATCTGCTGTGTGGGCGTGCAGCCCTCCCACTTGAAAAGAGAGGGTGATGCTGCCATGTCACAGAAAGATTTTCTCTCATTTTGTGAGCTGGAGGCATTTGCAGAGTGGGTAAAGTGTGTGTTTAGAATTGTGCCATGAGGAAAGATATTTTAAACCTGACCTCTAAGAAAAAGGTTGTATGTATTGTTCAAAACTGTAACAGACAAGAATGGGTAATGAAGAAAAGAAAAAAAAAAACTTCCTCAGGTCCTAAGCAAACCTTCAAAAGCCAAATCCGAAGAAGGCTATCCCCAGATTGATCCTCGCTGGGCCACCCGTGTTGTATCAGAACTGTGAAGACCTAAGCCCCTTGGCCTCTCCCTTTAAGGCCTTAAGAGTTTTGTGAGGAGGAAGGCCAAGGTTATGAGGTGGAGTGAAGTCATGTTTTCTTCTCGAGAGATTTGGGGCTGGCCTGGGGGAGGAGAGCTGGAGCCTCATTGAAGAAATACCAAATATGCTGCTTAGTAAAAAAATCAATTTCAATTATATCAGAAAACTTCTGGAACTGGTGCTATCTACTGAGCAGAAAATAATGATAATAGTCAAGTGCTATTTATGAAAACTTTAAAAGGTATAATCATTGTCACCAAAATACACTGATCTATTTTATTCGACCCTGTTCATTCTTTGCTCAACAGATCATTTTCTTTTGAAGAGTTATGGGACTAGCCTCAGGGAGAGAAAGACTGAAGGAAACAGTGACACTTTGCAACAGGTACTGAATTTTACACACAGCCTGAAGTGGCGACGATTACGTGGGTCATGATTATTCTACACTGGGTTAATTGTCATGGTCTTCATCTCTGGGTATTTCACGGCTTCGCTTTTGTTGGGGTTTCTCAGATGATCTCACTCCTGACGGTCCCTTCTGTTGTATGAGTATGTTTACAGCCGCACTTTTCCCAGCTGACCCTTCTCCGTCCATCCCCTTGTCTCCTGGACTGAATGGGACCTACTGACTCTCTGGTCATGACCCTTCATTCAATTTTGCCAAACTCGGCTGTGAGACTAGCAGACAGCAGAACAGGACGATGATAAGGGACGCTCAGGGTTCATCATTCCTTCCTAGCAACACAAGCCATTTATTTATATACATGTAAGACTCAGTGGCACATACTGAACAGACACATCAATAAGCTCTTCCATTGGTTTTCCCACACTCAAGTATATTTTTGGTCAACAAGGCAAGGAGTAGATGTGGACGAGTCAATGTAAGCACGTTAATGTTCGTGGAAAAAGCAAGTAAGTAACAAACAAAACAAACCAAATGAATGGCAATAACAAAAAACCCAGAGCGAACCAAAGCAAAACAGAGTTTTCAGAAGGTGCCTCAAAAATGGTCCATAGAGGGACGGCTGGGTGGCTCAGTTGGTTAAGCAGCTGCCTTCGGCTCAGGTCATGATCCCAGCATCCTGGGATCGAGTCCCACATCGGGCTCCTTGCTCCGCAGGGAGCCTGCTTCTCCCTCTGACTCTGCCTGCCTCTCTGTCTGCCTGTGTTCGCTCACGCTGTCTCTCTGACAAAAAAAAAAAAAAAAAATGGTCCATAGAGACATTTTCATAGTTTAAGGATGGCAAGTGTTTATCATGACATGTTCCTAACACTCTTTAGAAAAACTTTTTTAAAGATTTTTGTTTATTTCTTTGTCAGATAGAGAGAAACAGTGAGAGAGGGAACATTAGCAGGGGTAGTGGTAGAGGGAGAAGCAGACACCCCACTGAGCAGTGAGCCTGATGTGGGGCTCAATCCCAGGACCCTGGGATCATGACGTGAGCCGAAGGCAGACGTTCAACCAACTGAGCCACCCAGGTGCCCCCCTAATGCTCTTTTAATAAGAGGCCTTTTAGAAATATAAAAACCCTCACATTTTCTAAACAACCATTTTCCATATTTCCTTTAAGGGGCACATTTCTCTCTCTCTCTCTCTTAAAAAAAAAAAAAAATCAGGCCTCCTAGGAATGTAATAAGTATTTACCAACAGGGGAAACAAATTCAACGTGAAAGCATCTAAAAATCAAGGATTTCTAATACACTTGTTAAAGGATTTTGGAGATAAGATAACTGATAAAAAGAAAAATGAGAAATTAATCGCAAACTAGTCCAAGGTCTACTGAGAAAATTGACATATGTCACTGTGTAAGTTTTAGAGGTACAGATGATGGTTTGACTTACATATATGGTGAAATGATTGTCACTAACATCCATCTTCTCATATAGACACTATAGAATAAAAAGAAGGAAAAAAGAAAAAAATATTTTTTCCCTTTGAGGAGAACCCTCAGAATTTACTCTCTTGACAACTTTCCTATGTATCACACAGCCGTGTTAGCTCTAGTCATCACATACATTCCATCCATGGTGCTTATTTATCTTAAAACTGGCCATCTGTGCTTTTTGACCACCTTCCCCCAATTCTCCCTCTGCCTCTGGTAACCGCAAGTCTGATCTCTTTTTCCATAAGTTTGGTGCTTTGGGGGGCAGTTTTAGATTTCAGACATAAGTGAGATCATGCAGTGTTTGTTTTTCTCTGACTTATTTTCCTTAGTGAAATTCCTTCAAGGTCCATCCCTGTTGTTGAAAATGGTAGGATTTCCTCATTTTTCATGGCTGAGTAATATTCTTTATGCATTCACCCATCAATGGACACTGGGGTTGCTTCTCTGCCTTGGCTATTGCAAATAATGCAGCGACAAACATGAGAGTGCAGAGGTCTTTTCAAGTTTGTTCGTTTGTTTCTTTTGGATACATTCTCAGAAACAGCATTGCTGAATCACATGGTAGTTCTATTTTTAGTTTTGTGATGCACCTCCATACTGTCTTCCATAGTGCCTGCACCCATTTACTACAATACCAACAGTGAACAAGGGTCTCCTTTTCTCCACAGCCACAGCACCATCTGTTATCTCTTGTCTTTTTGGTGATGGCCATTCCAGCAGATAAGGTCCTTTACTAATCTTCAGGCCCAAAGGAAAAACTAAGAGGTGCACTGCTTTGTGGATTTATAGACGATATCTGTTCATTTGGACTTCCGCTCTTCAGGTCCACTTTGGTTATGATGGGTGTGGGTTTTTAAAAGAGGAGGTTACTTAAAGCAACTAAAAAATATATATATCTCCATCTCTTCCATTTACCTGCTAATTACAGTTCCTGGCAGTAGTAAAGAACAAGAACAAAATCCTCTCAAATCCTCGCTGCTGAGAGCTCCATGCTGAATAACTTTCATCTCAGCGTTTAAAGGAAATCCAGCCAGGCTACGGCGCGGGTCTCCTCTACCAGTTCTGACAATCCCCCGGGGTTTATTTTTTCCTTTTCCAATAATCTGAAGAATTTTTCTTGCAGGAAAGCAATTCCTCATTAAAAGCCATCTACTTTGGTGAGTCAGGCTTAAGTTAATGGCCATTGAGAGCCAAGCATTCAAATGTGCAATAAATTAGCTTTCTTCAAAGATGGGGTTTCTAGGAAGTGTTTGTATCACATTCCCCTAGCCATCACTAGCCCTGCCCAGGGCAGTCACGGGTAGCTGGGTGTTCTGAGGATCAGTGTACTTTTGCACAAGGACATGTATAAGTTCCAAAGACTGGTGTGCACATTCTAAGACTAGACCTTGAAATGCATCTTCATTTTCTAAACACATTGTCTAAGTACACATACTTTTCGCACAAACTCTTTTACTTTGACTACATTCTCCTTTTTGTTCACCTCAATTTGATCTTTGCTCAAACCCAGATCTCATTTATTTCTTCACACAGCCCAACGTTTTCCAGCCTCATCGTCTTCGGCTTCCACTCTTGCCTGCCATGGGCCACACAGCGTGCTGTGTGGAACGCGGCTGCAGAGACAGGGAGACCTAAGCTGTAGGACCCGACTGAGGAGACTTATGGTCCAAAAGGAAACATCAGACAGATGTAAATGAACTTACATCATCCCCCTAGAAGCCCTACAAAGACGCTAGGCATCTGTAAAGCTAGCAGCCCATCTGCTACTGAAGAATTACTGAATGGGTTGCTTCTTCAGCTCCCATGTCTCACAAAACTGGCCCTCAGCACTCTCATTTATCCCACACGGTCCCATTTCTTGAAACCTCTAGTTGGGTCAAATCATGCCTCCTTGTTTAGGAATAACAACGATAGTACTTATCTCGAGGAGCTGGAAGAGTTAGCTTTGTTAATTCATCTAGAAGCCTGGTACAAGCCTTCCCTACACTAGAGGTGCAATAAACGTTCTGTACAGCCCTGGATTCATAGAGTCTGAGGCGGTGATGCCAAACCTACTTCCTTCGTGTTCTAACAAATCAAAGGAGTTGACACAAGACCAAGCCAGTGGACTGCTGATGTTCCTGAAGCCATTCCCACTGTGCCGTTTCTGAAGGTGGTCTTGGGAACTCAGCAATGCAGTTGGAAAATGTGCTGAATGGTAGCAGCACAGATGCATTCGAGGCCGTTGTCAAAGTGACGTCTCCAGTCATGTCCATTCTCTGGCAGGCTTGAGGGCTCGCTAAGATCTTCAGCTTCGGTCTGACTTTCCTGTTACCATCTCAGGGAGTTCAGAGTCTTTGCTTGGGATGCTGCCTGAAGCCAGTGTTGTGTACACGTGTCTGTCATGGGAGGTGATCCTGTCCTGAAGATTAGGATACGGTGGGCTTCAAATGTTCAGTACCCTTGAAAGCCTCTTGAGAATGTCTCTGGCATGGGGCCATGGTCATCTCTGGCTCCTTCTTCCTGCCTCTGCAGAATTCTGACTCCCGCACTCTTGATCACAGGGCTTTTCATTAATTTCTGCCCTGATGCTGACCTTCAAATGGAATTCACCCCTTTTTTTAAATTGCTACCTAAAAGAAGCTATATGCAAAGGACGTGTTTTTGTAGGAGACTTTATGGGAGGTTTGAAGAAATGGAAAGGTTTAGAGTGCAGCAGCAGTACCAACCACATAGAAATGCTTATTGGTTTTTCTATTCTTAAAAGCTTCTCAACCACTCTTCCGTGATGCTTGAAGAAGTATTTTTCTCCTTTCTTGCCTTTCTTCTCTCTCAGGTACAAACCTCCCTCCTGCTCCTAAATTTATCCTACTCCCTTCTGTAGAGGATTTACACTGCCTTAACTCCTGGCCTGCCTAAACTGGAAAAGAAGAAACTAGAGATTGAGGTCAGCGTTCGGAGGAGCGGGGAACGGAACGTGCCCCATCCCCTAATGGGGACCGGAGTTTCTTAGGGATGAGGTAACAGATGGAAGGGAGCTGGTCTGGAGGTCTCTTGGGCATGTCCCACTCCCAGACCTGCCATCTATAGGATAAAGCCTCAACAGCAGAGGCTCTGGAGTGCACCAGAGGCGACGGGACCCGAGAAAGAAAACGGAAGCATGAAGTCGCACTTCACACAGAGGGTCATGGGTATCTTTACACTATATAACACAGTTGGTTGTCTTACATCTTCTGCAGCACAATTTGGTATTGGTTTTGGCCCTAGTGTTTAAGACACATCACTGTCAAGGAAGAGAGACCATAGTGATGTAGACAAGCGCACACACCAACAAGAGCAGATATTTACAGAAAAAATGCACTGGTGATTCCCAGAGCATGTCCTGGGTTGGCTGCACATTCTGTTTCACTTCATCCTTCACTGTGGTCCTGCTGTTTCTGGTGTGACCCCAGAGGAAACTGCTGTGCAGAGAAGTTGGTTCACTTCGGCTGTCCCTCAAAGATACTAAGATTGCTGCCTGTACCAGGACCCTTGTATCCGTTCTGCTTACGCTCACTCCCTCCAGGGACCCATGGCTGTCTTTGTTCCTTTTCCCACGTCTGTGTCTAACCTCAGCAGATGACTGGGGGCTCTGCTCTCCATCCTGTAGAAAAGAGCACTGTCCTTCCACCTGGCCTTCTCTTAGCTTTCCTGTGCTCTTTTCTCCTGGCGCACAGGACCATCTGACATACTCTGTATCAATTCATCAGTGTACGCTCCCCTCCAGCCAAGACAAAAGATACATGAGGGCAGAGACTCTGCCTGCCATGTTCACTGTAGTGTCCTCAGCACCTAGAACCTGGGCCTGGCTCAGGGTAGACGCTTATGAAGTATTTTTTGAAGGAATTAGTTGGTGAATGAACTGTAATTGGTATAGACAAGGACTCTTTCTGCTCTAATGTATTTTCCAATGGTGCCCTCGCAGAATGAATAGGGCATAATATTCCTTAACTGCTTGAACATGTGGAAGATTGTGAGTGACCAGAACCACCTCTCCTAGGCTGTTGATGCAGACTTTGTGGAGGAGGTGGGATTTTAAGAGCTGACTTACCTACATGTTTATTTTAGTTCCTCATGGCATCATGCTTATGGGCTTTTCCAAAACTCTAATTTGAGATGAAATAATCTTAATAGGTAGAAGAATAGATTTCTGTGCCTTAAATATCATTCTATATTTTGATAAATTAGTGTTTTTTAAAAAATACCCACCCCACTAAAAAAAAAACACTAGTTCTTCACCTAAAAGCAAACAAACAAACAAACAAACAAAAACTAACATCTACTCCCATTAATTCTTCATAATAAAAAGATACTTTCATTTCTTTGAGTGTCTGTTGGGTTACAAAATACCTAATGTTTAGGTATATACCTTAATGTTTAATGTTAAGAAAATGAATAGTGCTAACTTAATGCTTCAGAAACTTTCCTTTTCCCAAGAGTATTTTTTAAAATAAAGAAAAAACAAGGGTTATTCTGAAGTGAATTTATTATATGAGATAGCTAAATACATATGGCTATTTCATATCATTTACTTGAAAACGTGTACATTTTCTTCTTTATAATCCAGACTAAAGTTGACAACAAATATGAATTTAAATTAAAAGAATTGTTATACAAAATTAGGAATCTTGAGTAGGGATCTAAGGGGCTATAAATTTAGTAGAAATACTTTACTTAAGAGACTTTATTATTAAAATGATATTGCATTTTACTACAAAATAAAACCTTTCCAGAGACAGTAAAACAAAGAACAAATATCAATTTTCATTATAAAATTTTAGGGGCAAATAATACCTCTTTTTACCCCCCTCTACTTCTAAAAATAAACAAATTATTTATTCTACAGTGGTTTTTGGAGTGCCTAAAAAGCCACTATCATAAATGGATCTGATTTAAATAAAAAATTTTACACAAGAAACTGGTCTTATAATATAAATATCTCAGTAAGTTTACCCATTACTAATATTCTCCCCACTGTTACTTTTTTATGCTACTGTTATAAATTCTTGCTACTATTACTATTATTACTCACAACACACCCTGCCATCAACCTTATAGTTGACAGAAAGCTTTTAATATGTGACTTTTAATATATCCTTATAAGAGATCTATGAAGTTTCTGTACATACCTCACAATGCATATTGCACAAGAAAAAACTGAGCAGAGAGAATTGTAAGGTTAAAACCTTGGTGAAGGTTAAAAAGTAGCAAGGCCATTATTTGAAACTGGGTCTATTTGATGCCAAATGGCCTGATTCAAAATGAAGATATTACAATAAAAATATTCTACATTCTAAAGCAATAAATTGCCATATGTGATTATTCTGCATTTCCCTAATATGTGAACCATCCTCTTTACCCCCAGTCTTTATCTTCTCAATAGGAGAAACAATCTTTGATTGCATTAGCTAAAACACAATGTAGCCGCAAGCAATCAGCTTCTGTCTTTGCAGACTCCAGAAACTTGATCGAGTTTGTCGCCACCATGACTGTTATTATAACTTGAGAAATAGGTAGTTTATCAGATTAGCCTGCTAAATAAAGTATCAGTGAGCAAAGATATGCAACCAATTTGTTATGTGTAAGATTTACCCATCGAGATAAAAATGCTCTTTGCCCTTCTGGGCTAATGTAATGAGAGAAAAATGCCATTGACAGAAAGGAAGATAAGAAAACAAAACAAACTGCTAAGGTCTCACCAAGAGGGAATTCAGGAGCATTTTAAGCTACGCACACTAAAGGGAAGTCTCAGGCACAAGGAGGAAGAGATATACTGGAGTAACACCAAGTACATCTCCTTCCATTTTAAAAGGTGGGTATAGTAAATTAGGATTCATGCATATGGTATACTATGCTTAACCATTAAAAAATTACATGATTAACATTTTTCATGTGAAAAGATGTACTGGAAGAAAAAATATATTGTATGTTCGTATACACATATACTTTGTTAGGTACATATGCATATACAAAATAACATATATGTTATAAATGTATTAACACATACTATATATTTTGAGCTGTTACACACACAGCACCAAAGTGTTAGGAGTGTTGTGTTAAGTTGTATTTACATTTGCTCGTAAACATTCCTTTTTTTGTTTGTTTGTTTTTCTGTATTTTCTATTTATTCTACATTGAAAATGGATTGCTGTCATAAAGAGTAAGTAAAGCATCATAAAATTTTTGCATATTTTTTGTTTCAATATTGTGCAGAACCATTTGAAATGTTTCAGATATCATGACACTTCATTCCTAATTACTTCAGCAAGCATTTCATGAAACAAGAAACATTCTCCTACTAACCATAATGCCATTATTACACCAAGAAAAGTAATGGTGATATCCTGACATTGCCTAATATCTAATCTATATGCACATATCTTTACCTGTGCCTTAAATGTCTTTTATAGATGCTTTCTTTTTGAACCAGAACTCAAGTAAGGCTCACATACTGAACTTGATTGTTACACCTCTTTAGAATCTTTTAAACTAATAAAGAACTGTCCCCCGTCTTTGCCCCACCACTCCCACACATGATTTTTCTTAAATGATGTTCCCTTTTGGTAGAGACTCACATTCTTATAGACTGTCTCATATTCTGGCTATGTCTGGTTATTTCCTCATGAACTACTGTATTTTTGACCTGTGAAATTCCTTCTTGTTTTCGGTGCCTTTTTTACAGCATCTTGTTCTTACTTTATGAGTGTAAAATCATCTCTTACTACTCAAAATATATCAGAGCATTCTTTTTTGGGGGGAGGGTAATTTTCTTCTATTCCTTGAAATATCTTTCTCCTCCAGATTATTTTTTTCTATTTCTTTCCATCTTTGCTTCATGTATATTCTATAAACACACCTGGAAACTGGCCACAGATGAAAACCACAGATGTAGTTGTCTGTATAAATCTGGGCAATATCTTAATGTCTACTTCTAAGAGTCTGAACATTCCAGGATCTTACTTTGAAGAACTGTTGGGCTTGTAGCTCTCCTTTTGGGGCTCTCATTGACCAAGTTCAGGGAAATAAGTCATTGCTAACCACCTAGTTACCACGTTGGCATTATTTCCTGAACACTACCTTTCCTTCTTAGCATTATCTGCTCTGTATATAACTGAATCCTTCTAGGTTCCCCCTATTGTATGGTAAACACGTATCTTATCACATTTATATATGCTATTCTTGAGTTTAATATTTGTTTGCCTGTTTAGTCACCGGAGGAGAGTATTATGGCAAATTTGAGGTATATGCGATCACATCTGATTGGCCCTCTAAGGGGGAAGAGGGAATGGATTATCTGTGCTATCGTGTACTTCAGCTAAGATTTAAAAATAAAAGCGACCAAAAGGCTTCAGTGGTTTCTTTAACTTTGAGATGCTATATGTAGCTTTTTAAAAAATTGAGTTTCATGAATATTTATCTTCCTTTTTTTATGCTAATATTAAAAAGGGTTTGCATTCTCAAGTGATGGTACGAGGTGGCAAAATTTACAATTCAAGGAGAGGTAAGAGGAAGTCAGTCTGGGATTTTAAAAATTTACAAGTAAAATCCATCAGGTGGATAATATTTTTGATGATACTGGCATTTGACTAGGTGACCTTGAAGTCCCTTCCAGTTCTGGGGGTTCTTTGTTCCATGACTTTGGTGTTGTACTCTATAACTTCGGTCTTATTCTATGAATGGCTGCCTTCATTCTCTGTCTACAGGAAGCCGAAACAGCAACATAATTGTGTCCGTGAGAGAGAACGATTTATCAAACAATTTAATTTGTAGATAAATAACTGATTGGCTTTCAATGAGCTGTTTCATTATTTTATATATTCAGCCACAGTTTTAAATAATGGACACCATAAGCGTCTTGCCCCTAGACCTACTAAGAAGAAATTCCCACTTGGATGTTGATTACGGTTTGCTTGCCTTGCTTTTCCTAGCAAGGGCTATAATTTGGGAAACAAAGCTCTTGTCTGTAATTTAATATGTGCCCCTAATCCCTAATAATGTACCTTATAGAAACTCGAGAAATACTTAGTGACCATCTATTATTCTGACAAAATGTCCAACATTGTTTCACGTCTTCCAGTCATTGAGACTGGCCATGGTTGGTTGTTCTCAGGCTGTTCTGTCTGTCTCCACATGGTTTCTAGGCCAAGAAATTAAATAGCAGAGCCTGCTCTAACCATTTCCCTCTTTTTCTCTGTTCCAAGACACCAAGCGATTATTGCTGGCACTTAAACAAAGACAATCACCAATGGCAAAAATCTCTTCTATCCTAATGTAAAGAATAGGGACTGTTATTGTTTTCTAAGCAAATATCCCAGTGGCACCAATGGAAACCCACACTGAACTTATAAAGTAAGAAATAGGTAGTTCTGAGTATTGTGTTTCATTTGACTTTTTTTTTTTTTATTACCACTAGGCTGCAAATTAATTTAGCTCAGAATAATGAAAGAGAAAAGATGGTGGGAGTCATGAAAAGAGTTACCTAAAGGTGTGTGTCTCATTAAGCAGTTATTTAGGAAACACTAATTATCTACCAGATTTTGCCTGAGGTTTAAAAACACATGTCACTCCCTTTACTACAGTTTCATGTCACCTTGCAAGAGTTTGGATTCAAATGGGTGGTGGGTCTATCATAACCCAAAAGTACAAAATGTTTAAAAGGCATTTATTCATGCAAATGTAGGTTTTGCCAACCACGGTTGGCATTTCTAAAATGCCAAAACTGTTAATTCAATGATGATATTTGCTTTATAAGAAGCAAAAATTTCCTTACAATTGTAGAAAATATTAATTGTGTATGCGGGATTAACCTTTTGAGACACATCAAGGTGCTAAGATAACTCCAACTGAGGTTGTCTATTTCTAACCCAATGACACCTTAAAGTCCATGAACAAATGGTCTGACATTGTCAGGAAGAAACACTTCCAAACAGCTTAGGTCATTGATCAGTTTGGACTCTTCTCTGTCGTGATTGCTAAGGGCATGATACCTCACATTTTATCAAAAATGAAACTACTCTAATATGAATTTTCATACTTAAATCATGTATGTTAAAAGCTGAGAAACATAAATTTTCTTACAAACTGTAAGACTTCTAAGTCATGTGCTACTATAAATCTTATTTCCCTTCAGTTATAGAAACTCCACAGGGGGCCTGGGTGACTCAGCTGGTTAAGCATTTTTTTTTTTTTAATTTTAAAGATTTTTATTTATTTATTTGACAGAGAGAAATCACAAGTAGATAGAGAAGCAGGCAGAGAGAGAGAGAGGGAAGCAGGGTCCCTGCTGAGCAGAGAGCCCGATGCGGGACTCGATCCCAGGACCCTGAGATCATGACCTGAGCCGAAGGCAGTGGCTTAACCCACTGAGCCACCCAGGCGCCCCGCTGGTTAAGCATTTTACTTTTGATGTCAGCTCAGGTCATGATCTCAGGGTCGTGATATCGAGCCCCATCTTGGGCTCCAAGCTCAGTGCAGAGTCTGCTTAAGATTCTCTCTCTCCCTCTCCCTCTGCCCCTACTCTAAATAATAAATGAATGAATTAATATATACATACATACACACATACATATCTTTGAAAAAAATTACAGGCCACTGGAATTAGAGTCAGTGGACAGGTTAAGTCATGATCAAAACCTATTACTGTCATCTTGAATAAATCACTTAAATTTTGTGAGGCTCAGTGTCCTCCTCTAAAAACTGAAGGGGCTCAGCTTGAACACTGTGGAGGTTCCAGAAGCTAGACATTCTGTGGTTTAATGTTTCTAATACATACACTGTAATCTTGACATTTTCTCAGGCTACAGTTCAAGTGAGGGCAAACCTGCAAACACTCAACCTAAAGACACTTCCAATTCCCTCTTATGTCCTTTAGGTAAAGAGACTTTCAATTCTTCTCAGACCTTTTCCCAGAGTAGGCACCACTTAGCCATCAGAAACATAAAATGCCTGTTGTAAGTAATGGACACTGTCATCTTTTAAGTTCCTAAGTTATTCAGTTCCTCTTTTCTTCATATTAGCTATGATTCCATGATTATTATGCAACTTCTTTGTGAGAAAAATGTGCTACTATATTGTATATGTGATTTTTCAATACTTGTGGGGAAAAGATAGAGATTTCTGCCAGTTTCTAATGCTGCATTATTTTTAACAGTAAAAACTGAAAATAAGCCACATGTTTAGCAATACAGGATGATAAAATAACTTTAACTTGGTCTTACTACAAACAATATGCTACAGCTAAATAAACATAACGAGGTAGAGCAACATGTCATGATATGGATGACAGATCATAACGGCCCATTGTTAAATGAAAAAAATGTGTGGTATGGAACAGTACGCACCTTATAATACCATTTTTATAAAAAATAAAATTATATATATAAACATTGCACATAAAATTACGTGTTACTCTAAATATATAAAATTGCAAAGAAAAAAGATCCAGTACAGGGGTCAGCATACTTTTTCTGTAAAGGGCCAGATGGTAAGTATTTTAGGCTTTATAGTCCCCATGGTCTCTGTTGTAGCTAGCTACATGACTCAGTACAGTGTGAAAGCAGCCAGAAACAATATGTAAACAAATGGGCATGGCTGTGTTCTAATAAAACTTTATTTACAAAAACAGGTGGGGAGCTGGATTGGAACTTGGGCCATAGTTGGTTGATCTCTGATCTAGAATAATATATAGTAACCTGATGAGAGAGTTATCTACTAGGAGAAAACCAGAACTGATGAGGAATTGTCAAGGGGATTTTTCTCTTTATCTGTATTGCTCGATTTTGTTTATACATTGAGAATATATTCATGACTTACTTGTATAATTAACATATTTAAAAGAGGAATAATAATTAAAATAATTATTTCAAGTGATTTCACTTGCCACTTAAAGTGGCCAGTACTCTGATTTGATAAACTTTTCTAAACTCTCCCCAATACGCACCCATGAAGGAATCTTCCTGCTTTGAAAATGCGAGGGCATTTTTCTTCTTCTATCAGCTGTCTTGGGCACATCAAAGTATGACAGCCCAGAGCCTACAGAGCTGAAGGACAAAAAACACTGTGGCAGAGTCACACTCTGAAAAGCTCACAGAGTGACCAACCTCTCCAGTAAATGAGGACAAGCTGCCCTGTGTTATGTTTCCTTTTCAAATATTTTTTTTTACATCAAAAACACATTGCAGGGTAGTGAAGACTTCACGGGCATCCTACAAAAACAGGCTGCATAATTCTGATACTGAGAGCCAACCTAGTTTTAATTAACTGCCAGCCAGTTCACAGCCACATCCTCAAGCTCCAGATAGCCAATAACAATCTCGTAATTTCTAAATGTGAACGCTACTCAGGTGGAGACCAAATAGTGAGGTTTCAGCTTACCTCTTAAAATGTAAACATGAAATTTCAGATATCCATAGCAACCAGACTTCCCTCCACCTTAGACACCTTCTTCCCCCACCACCCCACCCCCAAAAAAAGGTGGGGGAAAGAGAAAGCATTTCTATGGTGGGTGGCATGTAGACAGTTGCCTATTAAAACAATAACATCAGAATATAAACAGCCAAACCTTTTCATCATTTATTGACAAATGACTTACAAGACTGCTAGTGAAATGCTTTAAAAACCTTCTCAGACATGTTGGAAATTAAGACATTAGCAGCAAATGAAATTGAGAAGTAATTACAATTAATGCTACCACAATTGTTAGTAAAACAGTTGCAAAAGAGAATCCTAGGAACACCACCATGCCCAAAAGTTATCTGATTTTTACTAATTTAGTGACCAGCCGGGCTAAAGCAATATACAGAACTCATGTGCTAGGAAAGTGAGGCGTCCTGATTCTAAAAGACCTTACCAGCTCTGGATATTGGGAGCCCTGCGTCTCCGCTCATTTCCCAGACTGAGAAATTGGGGCTGTCTCTCCAGCATTCATGAATTTAATCTTCTGTCCAGTCACCCTTCCTTTAGAAAGTGTTTCTTAAAAGCCAGTAGTTAGTATTCAATTCGGTTCACAAAATAGAGACTCTCCAATGTGACATCATTGGAAAAATAAACGGTACATTTGGGGGGCAGGGTGATGGGCTAAATGAGTGACAGGGAATGGGAGATACAGGCTTCCAGTTATGGCTTGAGTAATCACGGGGATCAGAGATCCGGTCTAGGGAATACAGTGACGGTACAGTAATGGCACTGCCTGGTGAGAGATGGGAGGGCCGCCTGTGGAGAGCAGCGTAATAGGTAGGCTTGTGGAATCACCATGTTGTACGCCAGAAACTAACGTCACATCATGGGTCAACTACGTGTCAGTAAAAAAAGAGAAGTGGTACATTCGCACAGTGGAATACTAGATAGCCGTGAAAGGAAATGAACTATAGCTACACACGAGAATGAGTGAGTTTCAAATATAAGGTTAGACAAAAGAAGCCAGCCATGAAGGAACATGTACTGTAAGGTCGCCTTTGTACGAAGTTCAGCGTCGGCCAGACTACAATGTTGGGAAGTGGGAGAGTGATGACCCGTGGTGGGAGCAAGGACCGAAGGTGGACGTCGGTCTTCTTCCTAATTGTAGGCTGATATTTTTAACACTGGATCTGGAGGCTGTCTACATGGGTGTGTTCACTTTGTTAAAATGTCAAACCGTGGACTCCTGATTGGAGTCCCTTTCTGTATGCTTATGATACTTCCAAAGAATTTACAAACAACAGTAAACAACCCCAATACAACAATCACTGAGCAGCCCAGACGTGCCAAGCACTACACAGGGTCTAGGATAAATACAATAATTTTTAGAAATTTCAGAATAATTTTTAAAAAAGAATTTGTCGAAATTATCTCAGATATACTTCAGAAATATTTCAAAAGATAAATTTCAGAAATAATTTTCAGAAATGTAGAGTCAACTGGGGGAGATGCAATGTCCTCTGCCCATGTTGTGAGGCACGTGCATGGGAGACGGCACCGAGCCAAGCCTTGAGTGATGAGGGCAATAGGTAGAGAGGAAGGGAAAGCGGCTTTCTCTGCAGGAGCACCCCGGAAGCTTAGGGCTTGGTAGACTGGAAGAGCAGGACGTACACCACATTAGGAAAGGAAGATCACCCGCCTGGGGTGGGCGCTGACAATTCAAAGTGCCCGCGGGATGTGCCTGTTGGGTCCTTCATTGTTTCTCAAAGAGCGCTTCACTCCTACCTGATTACAAGACTCTCGTCTTCAAAAGAGAAATATCTCTAAACACAGCTGAACCAACTATGCACCGCCAAGGCGTTCGGGGGAGGGGGAAGAAGCCGGACTGCTCGCTTAGTGCTCAGGACCACACAGCAGCGGCCACAGCGGTAACCACCATTCACACTTCCTACTGGACATGCACTGCTGCTGTATATTGTCCTCACGCCAAAGCTAGGAGCTTGGGACCATTATAATTCCCATTTGGTGGATGTCCTAACTGAGGCTCCGTGAGGCCTGGGGTCAGATGGCTGGTAAGCAGCAGAGTCATAGCCAGGACCCCAGGGGATCTAATCTGCAGGCTGGCCTTCCCAGCGGACACGTGGCATTGCATGCAGCTCGTGGGCGTTAGTGACAGCTCTTCCCAGCCCGAAGGGGCCGGCAGACCTCAGTGTTTCTAACTAACGCTGCTTCCCAGGAGGAAGAGCTGGGGGACACAGGAGATGTGGGTTGCCCACAACACTTTCCCGCTCGGACCGGCCTCCACGCACTTCCTGCTCCCACTGTTCTGGCTCTGGAGGGTCCATAAAACTTAAGCACCTGGAAAATGTGACCCTTGAACAGAGGTGGCTTTCAATGGTGAGGGATGGTGAGGGAGTTCAAGTGTGAGCCACACTGAGAAAACACCCAGGGGAGGTTATGTGGAGCCCGGAAACAAGGACGTGGCATCCTGCTACTGAAGTTACAATTTCACACCGATGACAGGGAAGTGGCTGGAGGGCCATGGGGGAAATATCTTTAAAGAAATGTGTGCTATTCCGAGGGAGGAGGCAAGGCAGCATTAAAATGGAAGGAAGAACGCTTCCTCCTGTCTAAGTCAGACTCTCCGTTTTCGTTGTCCTGGCTGTCTGCCCCACAGTGGAAGGTCTGATAGCAAAGGGCTCCAGCCAGCTTCGGCACGGCTGGCAGGGCCCGGGCTTGCACCCCCGCAGACCACATGGCCCTCCTGCTATTTCGGGCCTCGGGTTCTGTATGACAGACGCCACTGCCCTCAGTCCTGGGTTGTGTGAAATTATGCGGTGGTTTGGTGAAGTCAACAAATAACTAGAATGAACCACATTTGGGGAAATAAAAAAGCAGCTGGCATCAGCTCTGGTCTTCAGAAGGCAGAAAATAAGGACAGCTCTCCTCTGTTGCCTCTTATCTGAAAGTTGGATTTTTGAAAACTTTTTATTGGAGAATGGTTTCCAATGAATGGATACATTGCAAAAGTCAAAACAGAAAAATGAGCACCCGTGTGCCCTTTGCCCAAAGCCATCCATTATTAATATTTTGCCCCATTTGCTGTGTCATTTGTGCACTCTCTTCCTTCCATTCCCCATCCATAGTTTTCTGTGTGAATTTCCTAATTACAGGGATATACTCACGCAGGACCGCAGGACAAACTGAACACTGACGCCACATTCGCAGCTAATCTATCACTCATATTTGACTTTTCAGTTAGCCCAAGAATGTCCTTCAGCCCAACACAAATGCTACCTTTGCCATGATCCTACCCCTCACATTTCTCTCTCCCTTTGTGACACTTGTTCAGCACTTAGATAGACTTCTCTTGTGACTATGATGACATCCTGCCTTGCACTGCATGGTCATTTACCTACTAGACTCAAAGTTCCTCAAAGGTAGAGCAAATATCTCTTGGATGAATTATCAAGTGTATGCATGTGTACATATACAGTAATATAAATGGCTGTAGAGTTCATAACTTTGTATTACATGCATTAAGAATTCCATGACATGGGGCGCCTGGGTGACTCAGTGGGTTAAAGCCTCTGCCTTCAGCTCGGGTCGTGATCCCAGGGTCCTTGGATCGAGCCCCACGTCGGGCTCTCTGCTCCACAGGGAGCCTGCTTCCTCCCCTCTCTCTGCCTGCCTTTCTGCCTACTTGTAATTTCTCTCTCTCTATCAATAAATAAAATCTTTAAAATAAAAAAAGAATTCCATGACATCATTTCAGAAAATGAATATTTTTTTCCCTCATAGCCCAGGAAGATTTGTGTACTGTACAATAAGAACCTTTAAATGGAATTATTAAAACACAACAGTCTTTGCTCATATGGGGCATAAGTGTGTTAAAATATTTTCACAAAGACTTCCTAGTATTCTCATGTATTTTGAACATATGAGAAGATGGCTTACAATTCCAAAGCACCTTCACAAATAAAAGAAGTAGTTTGAACAATGTGCCCTGTATCTAGCTAGGCACTGGGCATTAAATTAAAGGTAGTGTGACAAGAACGATCTATACTGAAAGAGTCTCAGGGGCGGGGCGGGGGGGGGTTGGTGGTGCATCTTCCAGATTATCAACAAGGTAGCTATTAAAGTCCTAGACAGAGAAGTTGGTTTGAATCACACTGAATGACAATGTAATTCCTTTTATCCATCACTTGCATTTTGACCTCACTACAATTTTATGTATCTTTTATTCATCTAACCTCATACAGAAGGATGAGAAAAACATGAACCTCCTCAAAAAGAGGTTCAGAAAACTCTCCATGAAGCAACAGTGGCTCTATGTTCTCAGAAGAAATAAATAGATTTCTTTAAAAAACAACAATGACAACAAAAAACAAACCCCCCCTGGTTCTATTATCCAGAGATAACCACCATTAATAATTTGGTGTAATCATTCCAGTCTTCCCTGTGCATATGTATAAAATAGATTTTATTTTATCAGTATCAGATTACACTCACATACATTTTGTAAGTTTTTTTAATCCTATAAACTGGTTTTATCTTTTCCCTTAAAAGTATCATCATAAGCTGACATTTTTAATGACTAAATATGGTTTCATGTTCTGATGCATCTCAAAGTATACAACTAGTCCCCCATCAATAGATGTATCTCTATTTTTTGTTTTGTGGTTGGCATCTAAAAAAAGGAGCTACTTTTCATTTTCGTTCTCGTTTTCCAAAGGCATTAAAGAAGGACAGCTATTGTCTGTTGCCTCTTATCTGAGAATTGGATTTTTAAAAACTTTTACTGGGAAATGATTTCAAATGAATGGATGGGTTGCAAAAATAAAAAATAGAAGAAAGAGCACCTGTATGTCCTCTACCCAGACCCATCTACTGTGAATAATTTCAATAATGCTGCAATAAGAATTCTAGTTTATCAAATCTTTTTTTCTCATTCTTAATGACTTCCCACAGGAATAATTCCTAGAAATGAAACTGCTCCGTGCGCACACTGTTTTAAAGCTTACAATGAGAAGTATTGCCAAGTTGCCTTTCAGCAATATTGTGACAAATTTAACTCTTGTAGCAATGCCAGAGAGAGCCTCTTCACTAGTTACCTTTTCCAACCCTGGGCATTATCTTTGACAATTAATTATATGCAACATGGCTCCTTGTTTAAATGGGGGTTTCTTTGATTTATACACCAGGTTAAGCATCAGCTAGCTGAATTCAAAATTTGCGGCCTCCTTTTGGGAGTTTGGGGCCATAAATATTTAAAAGATAAAAAGGAAAACTAAAGAACATAAAACAATATTTAAAGCATTATTTTAAATCCAGTAAAATGCAATTCCACTCTACATAATAAAACAGGCAAAAGAAGAAACAAGGAAGGTTTGTTCCAAGTTTAAGCCCAAGGTCACTTGTGAACACGGCTCTTGCTCTGCATCTTTGAAGGAGCAGATCATTTTGTAAAGTGCCTGTCAAATTTTGGCTGTTTTCTATTTTCTAGAGAGTTGAATGTAAAAATCAATAGAAATGTTATAGCATTCTTGCTGCCTTTAGAAGGGCTGGACGGACTCATGCCTGCAACTTTCAAAGCCATTTCTGTTTAGAATCTTGGGAAGGAACCTATTCCAAACTTCCAGAATCACTGCTGGCAGGCTATAATTTAGAGTTGCATACAGGATAATGTGTATTAGTCCATTACCAAGCTGTAAGTTGACACCAACCTTTGGAATTGCTTTCTTAGAGGAAATGTTGAAGAGCCAATGCCTCAATCATTTCCAACACGGCTGGGAAAAACATTCAGACAACCCATTAGATCCTTTCATCTCACATTTTGATGACTTTCATCAAAAGGGAGGTGGAAAGGGGGTGATTAGACACAAATTTTCACTCTGGTGAAAATCCAAACATGTATTTTTAAGCTCAAGACATTGATAACATATTGGCAAGTTCTTGTCCCCACTTACGTGAACCACACACAGCCACCCAGAATACCCTAATGGTAATGAACATGTTCAGAAAGAGGGGATGGTGAGCAGGTATGAAAGCAAATGCTGCAACCTGTATTTGACAAGCCAAAGACATTTTTGTGCTACCCCAGAAGCCTAAGTCACCAAAGGAGGAGGTCTGAGATTTTCAGTCGCCAGGGTCTACCCTGAACTGCATCCTAGCTGTGAGATGAGAGTGTTGTTCTTTAGCAATCTCTAAGAGTCTGCTGTGGTTACACGGATTTGGCTAAGGCCACATTAGAATCACCAGAGGAACGCAGGGAAAGCCTGCTGTAAGACAGGTAAAAAATGTCAGCTCTATCCCTGCCCACGCAGTCTAGGTGGCTTTGGCCACAATTCATGAGAGGCCACATTCCATTCTGTGGCTGTAGTCACTATAGCTTGAACCACTGTGCCACACCAGCCCTCCACACCAACTAGATCCAAGCTTTATCAATGAACAAGTGGAACTTGCTCAAAAAATCTAAGCCTTCTCTCAAACTGAGCAGAAATTTAATAAACACTGAACATTTATTTAATGTTTGACCTTATGTGTTTCCCCATTATCCTCAAAAGTAGAAAAATGCCATCTAGTACCTAGCCCAGCCCATCCAATGGAAATACAAGATGAACTACATATGTAATTTAAAATTTTCTTGGAGCCACATTTAAAAATAAAAAGACAAGATGAGATGAATTTTAATAATATATTCTATTTAACCTAATATGTCCAATATATTACCATTTCAATATATACCAATATAAGATTAGTAAAAATTAGGAGCTTCCATTTTTTTCCACTCTCAGTCTTCAAAATGAAGTATGTATTTTATATATTCAGAGGACATGGCAATTTGGACCAGCCCCATTTCAAGGGCTCAACGGTCCCATGTGCCCAGTGAATGCTCTATCAGAAGGAACACCCATCTAGAGATTAAAATGTAGATCAGCATGACCAAAGTGATGTAAGCACAATTCGAGATGCAAAACACGGAAGACTGTATCTCCTGACCCTTCTCCTCAAGTCCTAAACCCAGCAATGCGAAGAAACGTGGGGAGATGCTCTTTGAATCAGCCATTCAGTGCCCATGTGTGCTCTCCAACAAGCCTGATGATGTCACATTCCAGTGAGGAACACTTCTCAATAGTGGCCCCCAAACACAAAGCCATGAGCCTCTCCCATTTTCCCTTGACAAACAATGTAGCTGTAAAGAGGTGTCCTGTATGACGAACACACACAGTTGTATCCATGCCCTCCTGGTGCCGATTCCTGAAAGCCATCATGTCAACACGAAGTTCCTGCAAGTGACTGTCAGGCAGGGCCTGAATTTTAAAAATGTATTAATAAGTACTACTTCATTATAATTTTCCCCTTCACTCAAATGCCATTTGTAGGAAGAAGTCATATAATTTCCATATATGTGCAGTTTGTTCAAAGCAATTAAAAAATGATGAACAGGTATTATGAAGAAGTTTAAATTGCTTCCACCTAATGACATACCATTGTTTTAACTGTGTAGAGAACTTTTGCAAATAAGCTATAAAATGTTGCTATCCCACAGAAATGATTCTCCAAGCACAGTCTTCCTCCATATAACACAACCTATAATTTAGCAATGATAAGAACACTTTACAAGTGGATGGTCCTTCACTGTTTACAAAGCATGGTTTACACAGTCTCATTAAGCTGCATAAGAAGCCTTGTGAGACACGGATGGCAGAATACAAGGTCTTTGTCACTAGTTGTCTTCTAACATTTGACTTCCTTTGGGCATGGTGACTATTTGCCAGGTCAATGTAGGGGTCTCTCCAGTTTCTTTTTAAAAATTACTGTCAATGAGTCTTTCAGGTTGCTTGACAAACCACGTCCTAATGGTCATTTGGTTTTCACAATGACTCAAAGTTCTTGTCCTCCTCAATCCTGGTCAAATAAATTGTTTATTTTATTTTATTTTTTAAGATTTTTAATTATTTATTTGATAGACAGAGAGAGAGATCACAAGTAGGCAGAGAGGCAGGCAGAGAGGGAGGAGGAAGCAGGCTCCCCGCTGAGCAGAGAGTTGGATGCGGGGCTTGATCCCAGGACCCTGAGATCATGACCTGAGCTGAAAGCAGAGGCTTAAACCACTGAGCCACCCAGGCGCCCCAAATAAATTCTATTAGCCAAAGCAGTTCCCTTATTATTCAGTTAATTCTAATTTTTAAAAAAGATTTCATTTATTTATTTGACAGACCGAGAGAGAGAGATCACACGTGGTCAGAGTGGCAGGCAGAGTGAGAAGCAGGCTCCCTGCTGAGCAGAGAGCCCGACGCAGGACTCGATCCCAGGACCCTGGGATCATGCCCGGAGCCAAAGACAGGTGCCCAACCAACTGAGCCACCCAGGCACCTCATTGAATCCTAATTTTTCAAAATGATAGGCTCAAGTTTTGAACTAAAGACTGATTTATCCTTTAAGTCACTTTATGTGTAGTCCTGTCTGGTGTGGGAACAACCACCTCCTGTTGCCCCAACCAAGAAAAAAAGGCATGAAATTAAAAGGTCCCCGAAGAAATCAAAACTTGCAAGTTAAAAGACAGACTTTAGATTTTAAGAAAAATCTGCTATGGGAATAGAGTGAGGATGAAGGTTTGATGAGAAGAAATAAGGAACTAAAATGAGAGTCTTGAGAAGTGATGGTAACCGTGCACAAGACCAGATAGCTTTCCCAGGAAGAAAAAAAATTAAAAAATTACACACACACACACACACACAGAGAGATGTATAGGTAGAAAGGTAGATAATACAAGAAATAAGAATATAAGAAAGGTTTTGATGTCATAAAATAATTAATTAAATAGCTCTACCCTTTCAAAATCTTCAAACATTTTTCAAAAGTGGGAGTTGTGGCTTGGCTGGGTGCTGCTTTTTCTTGGTATCCACACTTAGAAACCAAGGAGGGAAAGTGGAGGGCGCACGTTTGCCTACAGAGTGAACAATAGGCCAGCGGGCTAACTACATATGTGGTACATACATCCCAGCTCACAGGCCTTCTGCCCCGGCATGGAAACTGGAAGGTCTGAGGAGAAGGGCCTGAACTTCTTGTGTGGCTTGTACTTTCTCTAATTTAAATGCCACACATGGAGTACAGTAAGAGTTGCAAACCAGGCAAAACAGGTTTGGGTTTCCTTCCTTAAATATCTCAGTGTAGTTGGAAGTCCCCTTGAGCCAAAGCCAGCCAGCCAATCAGTCCTTCTCCAAATTGGGCTGCCTTCAGTGTCTTATAGAAACGTAAAGATTACTCACTTGGGAGTAACATTTGAAATACATCTCAAAACACACTGGAGCATTTTTAAGGAGGTTTCTGAATTGCTGAAACCACCTTTCAATATTAAAAATATTTTAAAAAGAAAAGAAAAAAAAATCCTGAAGAAAAATTTGATTTGTCATTCGATTCGAAGGAAGATTAAAATATAACATAGCAGCTGTTCAATTTTATGTCATTGAAATTCCAGTTTCATAGTTTTTAATTGCTACTACGAAAAATTCTTTGATTGCACTTGATGAAATTAAGTTTTGCCTTTTTAATGATTAAACATGGGAAAATTCAAGTGTGTTCTAGTTAAGAATTTAAATTATTGTGTGTGTTTGAGACATGAAGTAAAATCTAGTGGGACATTATTTTCTCTCAAAGCTAGATACAATATGCAATAATTGCATACAGCACTTGCTGGCTCTCAGTTCTTTCAAAATGACTAAAATATTCCTTCGAAGAGGAAGGCAGCAAGGATTTACTGGCTTAAAGGAAAGGAAACCATAGGATCACACTGCTCATATCCATATTGTGACAAGAGTTGCTTCGGAGAAGGAAAATGACACATTCATCATCGCTTGTGTGATAGTCCCATGAGCCCCTGGTCAGTCAACACACTCTTAAATATGGTGCACATTCAGCTCCCAGGATGTCATTTCTGGAAGACAACCAGGGTGTCTGCAGACAAAAGAACGACCGGGGAACCCACTGGCTCCTCAAAGGCCCCCAGATCACACAAAGATTTTTGATGATGACGCCCAGACCATGTGTTTCTTGCTGTAGGCAGAAAAATCTGTCTCCGACTATAGCTGAACACGAAAATGAAAAAAGTGAAAGGAGCCAGCCTTTGAACACAAACACAAAGGAAATAATGGATGTGAAAGGGGGACCATCGGGCCACACAAAAGGGCTCTCCCAGAAAATGCCTCTTTGTCCTACAAATGTGTGGCATGTTTAGAGATCTGTGGTATTTTTCAACTCTTTGCAGTCGTAATAGCAGTCTATTTATAGCTGTGAAATAATAAAGCCTCAAAAAGTTTGGTATGTTTACCAATATCCATGATAAATTTTACATCTCTTATGACCAGTCGCAATTTTGGGATGAAAAATTCATTCCTTCATCTCACAGGGAACATGTTTGAAAAACACTATACTTATTAATGCAAAAAAAAAATTACAATGCCATTTTGATCAAGTCTAAAATAAACTCAATTTTATGAAGGTAGCTATCATATTAGCAGGGATTGTGTCTACACACAGAGAGAGACCGCTTGATTATTATTTCTTAACCATCCACTGAAAATTATATAATTCTTGACTGAATGTTAAAGTGTCCACTCACCACTAAGTTATTCAGTTTCCTCCTCTGTGGGTGGTCATGGGAATCCTAAATGTGGGGAGCAAACTTTCTCAGACCTTGGAACCCTAACATACACTTCTCACAAAGTAGAATACTGGGTCTATTTATAAGCAAAGGCAATCATGGTATTCATACTCCATAAATCACACCTTTAACAATTATAAATATATAAAATAGTAAAGCTTGGAGAACATGTTTTATGCAATTTAAGTCATCTCTCAAAAATCAACCAAGAGTCAAATTAGGAAAAGAATTACATTGAAATGTAGGGCTAATATATGATAATAAGGATTGCTTTAATAAAAATAAAAGGGGGGAGCTTTAAAATTTTATTTATTTAAAAATTTTTAATTAGGCTCCACACCCTGCATGGATCAAGACCTGAGCTGAGATCAAGAGTTGGATGCTTAATCAACTGAGCCATTCAGGTACCCCCCCAAAAGTTTAAATTTTAGGGAAGTTTTAGTATTACAAAAAAATTGCAAAGATAGTACAGAATCTTCTCATAAACCCCTCACCCAGTTTCTCTTATAGTTAACACCCTTAAAAATTTTTTTTTAATTTTATTTCAGAGAGAAAGAGAAAGCATGAGCAGGGGGAGGGGCAGAAAGAGAGGGAAGGAATTTCAAGCAGACTCTGCGCTGAGCCTGGAGCCCAATGTGGGGCAGATCTGACAACCCTGAAATCACCACCTGAGCCAAAATCAAGTCTGACACTTAACCCACTGAGCCACGCAGGTGTCCCCTATCATTAACATCTTACATCACTATGTTATTTGTAACGATCAATCATGATACATTACCACTGTCTAAAGTCCATGCTTTATCCAGATTTTCTTAGTTTTGACTTGATGTTATGTGTTGGTCTCAGGGTCCCATCCAGGCACATCAGTAGTTACACTTAGCCATCAAGCCTCCTGAGGCTCCACTAGACTGTGACAGTTTCTCAGACTCTCTTTGTTTTTTGATAACCTTGAAAGTTTCAAGGAATATGGGTCTGGTATTTTGTATGATGCCCTACTATTGGAGTTTGATGCTCTTCTCACAATAGGACTGGGGTTATGGGTTTAAGGGAAGAACAGAAGTAAAATGTCATTTCTATCATATCATACCAAGGGCACATGTTATCAACATGATTTATCATCATTGATGTTAACCTTGATCACCTGGCTGAGGTACTGTCTATCTAGTTTCTCCATCATAAAGTTACTCTCTCCACCCTCTTTCCATATTCTCTACTCCATAAGGGAGTTACGACAGGTAATCCCCTTAATGAGTGGACTGTGCTCTATCCCTTTGAGGACAAAGTGTCTATATAAATTATTTGGGATGCCTTTGTATGGGAGATTTGTCTACTCTCCCTGACTATTTGGTTAGTCCATTATTTACTTATATCATCACAGACTCATGGATATGTATTTTACATTTTGAGTTATAATTCAATACTCAACGTTGAGTTATGAATCAAATCCAATTCAATGAGTTGCTATTATTTTGTTGCTCAAATTGTTCCAGCTTTGGCCATTGGGGGCTCTTTCTGTTTGCTCCTAAATGTTACTTTTTAAAAAGATAACTACTTCTTTCCCATTCTCACTTAATGTTTTCCCCCAAATTATATATGAGAAGAACGTGCCAATTTTCATGTTGGTTTTGTACTGTTTTAAATGTCAAACCCATATTCTTAACTTTCATACACGATGGCTTAGACAGGGCGTCAGGTTGACTTCTCTCCGTATACAGTACAGCCGACTTGGATTCCTGCCTGGGGCCCACTTCCTCCTCCACAGGAACACCACGCACCAGTGCAGGCTTTCTCACGAACTGTCCTAATTTTTTCTTTTACTTTGTTTTACATATTTTCCTGTGCAAAGAAGCTGATTTCTAAATGTTTACAAATATGAAAATAAACCACATTTAATTATCCCTCTGTTTGTGAAATTAAGCTACAGTCATGGAAATAGAAATGGACAGCATGTGACATATAAAGCTGAACTTAGTATGGCATATTTCTTCCTTTTTTTTAAAGAGTTTATTTATTTATTTATTTGACAGACAGAGATCACAAGTAGGCAGAGAGGCAGGCAGAGATAGAGGTGGAAGCAGGCTCCCTGCTGAGCAGAGAGCCCAATGCAGGGCTTGATCCCAGGACCCTAGGATCATGACCTGAGCCGAAGGCAGAGGCTTTAACGCATTGAGCCACCCAGGCACCCCAGCATGTCATATTTCTAACTAGGCAATCCAGAACTAACTTTTTTCTCATTCTTTGAAAAAACCTGTGGGTCAGTGACACTGGGCCTGTAATCAACTTCAATGTCTGGATTGTATTTTACTTCTTTGGTAGTGTAACTTAGAGAAAACTTGATCTAGCTATCTCAGTAGAATTAACTGCTAATTTACAAGAATGCATGGCCTTATATAAAAATATAGGAATATATGGTAAAATTCTGAGTTTACCACTGAGAAATTGGTGAAATTGAATTTTCATTTCATGAGTATCTCCAGGTTATCTGCCTTGTGAAAAGTAACAGATTTCTTGGTGCTCTTCTATCTCATCTTTCAAAGCTAGAGTAAAAAGAGTTTCTAAAACTGCTGAGCAGTACTCTTTAGGAATTCACAAGATTTAAGTTCTGATACTCTGCCTATTAAGATGGAAAAGGCACGGATTCAAGGAAATGAAATTTTTTATCATATTTTTTAAAGGGAAAAAAATGTGAGAATGGGAAGATAATAAATAAACAAAAAAAAGTCTAAATAATAAAGAATTTTAAATAAGCAATCCAAAGAAGCCTAGAGAAAAGTTAGCTTTACATAAATGTCTCCCCAAGGCCTCGGCAACCTTCTATTCACCTCTAGGAAGTTAGTTCATTCTTTTTCCTGAGGAATTTCTTGAGCCTGGCTGCTTAAAGGTGCCAACAGCAACAAATCAGGAAAAAAAAGCCAACTGCTAAAAGACACACACATACAGATACACACACACACACACACGCACCCGCACGTCCTGGCTCCCAACCTTCTCCTTCCACACCATGACTTCCCGCATGAGCCAGAAGCTGTTTTGCCTCCACCAGGAAGGATGGGAGCATCTCTACCCGTCTTTCTTGGTCAGTATGTAAGAGGATGCAGAGAGAGGAAATGAACAAAAGGAAAACCATGAGCCCACATCCCAAAAATAACACCAGGGGGTGATCACCAGTGGACACTTGAATGTGGGGGCAGGGGTTTACAATACGGTCTATAAGATGTGGGGAAGCATAAAGAAAACCTGTCTGGGGAAAATTAAATCAGTTAGATCACTTCTCGCTGGTAATCAAATTAAATGGATTATTCTGTGAACAGAAACTAAAGCTTTTTTACCTTTTTTTTTTCCCCTTTCAGTGTGAAGAAAGGGAAAGAGGCAGAAGGATCAACCGACCTTCCAAAGGCCACCCAGTGAGGTTCTTGGGCCTCAGCTTCTCTTTAAAATAAAGGTTTACTTTAGATACTCAAATAGACATTTTAAAATGTTGTACAAATCCCAAACCTCAACCACTGGTCCGTGTTTACAGTTGAGGATTATACAGATTTCCCCTTGGTCCACGAGGCTTCACCTAAGTGACCTGATTGATGATCTCCTACAGCCCCAGGCCAGGGGACAGAATGCCTCATGGAGCACGCAGCCATTAGCTAATGGAAGACATTCTTCACCCGAGGAAGGACAGGCAGCTGCAGCCAGCCAGAGGACCAGCCAAAAGTGGCACCTACCAGCTACGAAGGACAGTGCCCACATGGTGAAGAAAAACCACATTAAACAAAACCCAGATTCGCCAAGAACTTTATCAGGATGTTTCGGCGCTCCCTGACGCCTCCCTAAAGATGACCCGCAGATGTGATCATTGTGGTGTTTTGCACCACCATGTCTTAAACAACTTGGGAGGTGTTCCTGGTTGAGTGAAGGGTTGGAGAGATACCTGTGTATGTGGCAGAGGTTCTAGAATTTCTTTATAAGAAGAGCTTAGGTGTAGCATTTTCTTTGGAAGGAGACTAGGGAGAAAGTTGGCTAGAAATTTTTGTCTTGAAACTGTGTTTGCATAGCGGTTTATAAAATACGGAGGGACTGTCAGTAGCTCATCTCAGAGAATGGTGGTCCTGGTTGAGATAGGAATGTTCCTCCTCAGATCGGTTCCTAGCATCACCACTATATGCAAGGGAAATGCCTGCACTCACGGAGAGGGTGCTTTCAAGTCTATAAATTCATTCCCACCTCCCACCTACTTCTGCCTACCGAGGCCTGGGACATTACCTCCCCAGTCCACACCCCCCCACACACACCACCCCCACACCCCTGGGGCCAAGGTTGCACATATGGTTTCTTGTCATGGTACCAGGTCAAAGGATAACTGGCAAGGCTAGTTGGAAAGGGAAAGTGTAAACAAGTTTTTATTTTCCCCTTCTTTTGGCTCTCCATGAATAGAACTTTCACATAAGAACCTCGAGCTGATGGAAAAATTAGATAATCACACCCGGTTGCCCTGAACTCATCCTTACAGTGGGTCAGCTAAGGGCTCTGCAGATGTGTGAAGCAAAACTAATTGCCCAGTTTTATTGATGCCTTTGGGGAGATGAGATGGCAAAAGACGCAAAGAAACAATTTTGACAAATTTAAGACAGTGTTCTCATTCTGATTGCTTTGACTGAACAAAAATAATTTCCATGTATGTTTTTAAAAGTGCTGAAATCAGGCAGTGAGCAGTTTTCCAAAAAGTGAGCCAGCAGCTCCCTCTACTGGCGGCTTTTCTATAGTGTGCGAGATCTAAACTGGGGCAAAGCAGCCAAGCCGGGTTTAAGAGACACAGGAGAACTTACACGTATGTCACTGAAAACTATTGATAATCACACGTTAAAGCTTACCTGTGAAATCTTGGTCATTTAGAGATGTTCTGGTAAGCACTCTAAGACATGAAAACTAAACCCTTAGAATAGAAAATACCTAAAGAAAATGGAGAACGCATTTCTAATAGAATACAAATGTCTACTGATTATACCAGTTTTTTATAAATAAACATATTCAAATATTAAACAAAAATTTCCCCTTTAGAGGAAACTGTACAAATAAACACATAGTGATATTTCTGAAATTCACATAATTTAAGCCAGTTTTTCCACTCTTATCCAAGTTCTGCTTACATACTCGTTTCAAATTTAAGGCAAGGAGAAGCTCGCCAATCAAAGGCTTTCATTGGCAATGGAAAATAAAGTCCCAAAGCCCACAGCTAACTGACTTTATATGGGAAATATTTGATTTTGAGAAATGTTTTTATACTTGAGAAAGATAATTTTGAGTTAGAAACATTTTCATCTGTGGCTAGTTTCTTTTAAATAAATATTTTGAATACAGGGACCAGGATGACTCCTAAATGTTCTTTGTTGGGCAGTTCGGACACAATGTTAGGGTACTGAGCGTACACCCCCAAAGACAAATCAGCTCTCAAGGCCGTGCGTGCCCACAGATCCTCAGAGGAGGGATAGCTTGTTATTTACCCGAAGGCAAACCAATCTCCTTTCATTTTGGTGAGTTTGCCACTTTTTTTTTCTGTTGTTGGATGCATACTAATGAATAGACGACCAAGCAGGGTTTCAGGTTCTGTGCCTGGGACCTGGAATGGGGAACTCTTTTTATTGACATGTCCCAACTTAAGCAGAAGAAATACGCTCACCTAACTGAAAAACAGATAAGTAAGATATTCTGACTTTGCTAATGTGGAGATTTATATTATATCAATGTAGAGCCCTTTAAGGAGAAAAGTGAAATTTTCTGATTTCATTTCATTGACAGAGGAATTCTAAGCCTGGAATTTACAGATGTGACTTGACTTGACCGCAATTTGCCAGAGTCTGGGAGGCAGTGGGGACTCAAGAAAACAAATCGAGTATTTTGGAAGTTCCTCACACAGGTCGACTTGTGTGATTTTTACAGTCATGGGGGAAGAAGAGGGTCATTTGGTTTCATTCCACTCAGTCAGGATGTGGCTCCTCTTAGTAGCCAATAAATTATTTCAGAAATTAGCTTTTTCAGAAATGACTGGTAATACGACATAAATACTCATTAATGATTTGGGTTTCATAAAATACAAATGACATAGAAAAATAGAAGCTTTGGAGATACAGCTCGGTTCGGGTCCCAGCACATCTCTCTATAGCTGGGTGACTTGGCACATGCCAGGTAAACCTTCTGACCCTCGGGTGCCTTATCTGCACGTACTTCTCAGTTGGCCTGGAATTAATATTGTGAGACTTCTGGCATACAGAAGTGAACGAGAGCTCTTACTATATTCATTATTATTGTGTATGTGTGTGTGTCCCCCTTGACTGTCTTTGCGGCTATACGTAATCTCACGCTTTCTGGATTGGGGAGAGGTTTATTACCTACCATGGAAAGAAAGGACAACACTCAAAAGAGCGCATTCACTTGTCTCTTTTAAGCTAGAACTAAGATCATTCCTGTCAGGGTCAAACAATGTATCCTGAAGGGTGGAGAGTAGAAAATAAGATGCTACAAGACTGAATCGAAAGAATCCCATTTTGATTAAAAAGCCAACATGCAGGTCAATTTAAAGAAGTCCACTGGCGATTTTATGGGCTTGCTTTCCCTTTTAGGACCTGAGCACCGTACTCTGGTTGCCAAAGCAAGGCCACTGTGGGTGACGGCTGCAGGACCACGTGCCACAGGCGGGCACAGCTGGGAGCCAGAAGAACAAATACACAGTAGACCTCCTAAGAAATTTCAGGAAAACATGAATTAATGCAAATGCCAATTCCTCCCAGGCAGATTTCATTCTCAAATTGTACACCAGTGGAGCCACTAATAAATTATTAGGTATCTTCATTTTGAAATGCTTGTCCGACATTAACTAATTTGACCATATGATATTTTCAAGGGGATAATTATCATTCTCATCTTGCAGATGGGGAAATAAAGCAGGATGATCATCACATTTAAAAAGGAACATTATTTCATATTATGACTAATATCATGTTCAGTTGCCAATTTTATTAGAGGGCGAAAATATTCTGTCGGCATACAAAAATGACATGACTGACCCAAAATGGGTAAGACGTGCGTTTTGAATTTTCTTTTTAAATCATTTGCTCCCTCCCTTAATCTACAACCCACTAAAAGGATTTTAAGCGGCTTATAAAAAGAACCAAAATACAAAAGGATAAGATAAATAATCAAGAAAATCATGATGAAGAGAAATAATAAGGCTTACCCAGTTGCTGGAAGGAGCTCAAAGCTTCCTGGTGGATTAAGGAAATGAAGATATGAGATAAGATGTCATCAGAGCATGGCAGCCGTAAGATAAAATGTGCTTCTGTGTGTGTGTGTGTATCTGTATGTGTCTATGTGTTTTTCCCCAGACGTGACAACTGGGGCTTCTTGACTTCTCACATTTTTAGTGAACAGACTCAAAACCAAGCTCATAACCTGAAAGACTGGCAAGGATACTGTTTCCTTCAGTCTCTATGTTGTCTGTGCTGGGAATCCCCTGTGAAACTCTTTTCACCACTTGAATGCCCTTCTTTTCAGGTTCTCATATCATGACCACCTTGCTTGGAGACAGAGGTCAGTTTACAGAATAAGGGTCAAGGTTCAGACTCACTTCAAGAGAACTCATAAACATATCCATCTATGATCCCGAAACTACAACTACATGAACATCTGTTTTCCCCACGCAGGGTAGAGTTATGAACCAGGCTCTGGCTCCTAAACGAAGAGGCAAATCCTGAAAGAGACACTAGCTTGTTTATGTAAACAAACCAAAGGAAAAGGACTACATTAAAAACATTAACAGACTCTTTGCCAGTGGAGGTGAGCATGAATCCAGGGAATTTCACAAGCTTTCTTTTCTACCAATTTGTAAAAGTTAACTCTCATTTCAGGAGGATGGGGGAGTAGCTATTTCCAAGGATGCGTAAAACCAGCCCATTGCCACAATCCTAACACACAGGAAGTTGAACCTAGTCTGCACCCCACAGATCTCCTGCCCTTAGGACGGTCCTCCCACTGCTTAGAAGTTATTCCAAAGGCAGAGGAAGGACAAAAGTTGTGGGATGTTAGCCCTGATCAGGGTTAGTTCTAACGAAGGTCAAGACATAGACCCAGACGGTGCCTCTTGCTCTGGCCTCCGAAGCGGAGGGCCACCGTGCCTCCCGCTAGTCCAGAGAGAGGGGCAAGCCTGCAAGCTGGTTAGGACAGTTCCTTCCCTATTGCTAAACGGCTGCCTTGAGGGAATCTCTTCTGCTGACAGACTCTTCACATGATCAGAAGAGGACTGTCTCCGTATGAATTATGTACTCTTTTACATTGTTGCAATTCAAGGGGCAGGAGAGATGTGCTGTCTAACCCGAGCCACGTGGGAAGGACTTGATGTCCTCGGCAGGAAAATGTCCTCATGCTGTGGAATACAGAACAAACCAGAGTAGCCCCTTCACTCCAGAACTGCTTTTCCCTCCTGTCTTGGTGTCAGGGACTAGCACTAAATGAGAAATCTTGAAGAGTTCGGGTGAGGCTACATGTTCTTCGATTTGGGTGCTTTGGAGTCATCCTAGAGATGAGGGGTATCCTTTAAAAACTCTGAACTCCTTTTTTTTTTTTTTTTCTATCAGAGAGAGAGAGAGAGAGAACAGCAGGAGGAGCAGCAGACAGAGGGAGCCCAGGTTACCCATTGAGCCAGGACCCCGATGCGGCACTCGATCCCAGGACCTTAGGATCATGACTTGAGCTAAAGGCAGCCACTCAGGCGTCCCTAGAAACTCTGAACTTTTCATACAGATCATGTATAACTATTTGCAACATTAGCCACATTTGAAACATTAGCCACATATGTGTGTTTGTATAATATATATATGAAATATATACTATATTTATATTATATAATTATAGTCTATCATCACATAATATTTCACATATATTAGAAATATAAGGTTTCTAATTTCTCTGAATGGTACGATAGCCCCCTGCAGAGGAGTGGATCCTCAAGACGAGGCCCCCAGACCAGCCACAGCAGCAGCAGCAGCAGCACCTGGAAACTCAGGGCACGTGCAGATTCTCAGGCCTCCCCCAGAGCTACAGTGCGGGAAACTGAAAGGGGCGGCAACAGCAGTTTGGTTCTAGCAAAGCCTCCTGGTGGTTCCGACGTTTGCTCACGTTTGAGAACCACTGCTCCCCAGCATTTTTTGTCTCCCTACCTGGTTCAGCCGTTTTTCTGAAGATAAGCTTGAGCCTCTCCATCCTTCCTGTGCCCATTTCTAATCGGTCAGCCCACTCTGGGGAGCAGCGCTTGAATTCCCGACCTCCTGTCCCTACTCTCTCTCTTCTGACTTCCAGCCGGCTATCCCCGACCCCGACCAGGGAAGGAATCATCCAAGTCCACAAAAGCTGTGCCTCCCTGGAGACTTGGCGCTGGCTCCGCTCCCTTCGTCTGCCTTATTTTCAGGTTCTAGACATGCGTCCCTTGCCTCAACCTGACTTCTCTTTGCCGTCATGACTTACCTCCTGTCTTCTCATCGCTTTGCTTTGGTCACTGGCAAGTTCAAACCTCTAAACATGTCAGTGAAGATCCCTGCCTTGTCCTGAGGGGGTTCGGCAACTGGGGGATAAGCCAGTCTTGTTTGTTTGCTTTTTGTATGGTGTCTAACACCCATAATTCCAGCTCTGAGCTGAGTGGCAGCGGCACCCACACTTGGGTGAGATCACCTATCTGGAACTCTTCTACGCCACTCTGTAAGACTCACGGCCCCGAAGCATAGCTTTCATCACACTAGCCCTTCTCGCCTTCCATCTTAAAAGATTATAATCTCTCATATTTGCCACTGTCCAAGGAATAATGATCACCACACGGTGATGGCCGTGGTCATGACGGCCAGGGCTTATTCTGTGCCAGTCGTGTGCGGCCGAGCTACGTGCATTATCTCATTCCATTTTCAAAATTACCCTGTGAAAAAGTGAAGAACCAGCAGAGAATTCTGGTTGCCTTTCTAAGTGCATGTAGCTAACCAGTGGTGGAATTAGGGCTTGTACCCAGTCTCTAACCTATAAATGGTCATAATACTGGTACTGATCCCTAAACTTCCAAATGCCTTGACAAGGTATCCAAAGCCCAACACATCCTGATTTCCCACTATTCTTTTTTTTTTTTTAAGATTTTATTTATTTATTTGACAGACAGAGATCACAAGTAGGCAGAGAGGCAGGCAGAGAGAGAGAGGAGGAAGCAGGCTTCTTGATAAGCAGAAAGCCCGATGCGGGTCTCGATCCCAGGACCCTGGGCTCATGACCTGAGCTGAAGGTAGAGGCTTTAACCCACTGAGCCATCCAGTCACCCCTCCCACTATTCTTTTATGGAGACACTCTGCTCTAGTTACCCCAGCACACCAGCTTTCAAATCCTTGCTAACACTGGCCCCTCTGCCTGGGAGGTCCTGTGCCACTGTCAGTTCTCATCCATGCCTCAGAGGCTAGCCCAAATTTCACTACCTCCACAGATAAACTCTCACTTTATGTGGCTCATACATGTGTGGATGAAGGGTTAGGGTTATCAGAAAATACAATAAGAAATACAAAATACATGGCACCTGGACACAGAAGTTCTGAATGCCAGTTAATTTGGGTGACAGTGGGAGTTGATGGGCTAGTGGGAAAGTAGGAATCAATTTAGGAATTATGTACTATTTCAAGTATGATGCTACAATGGCTAGAGTTCGGATTTTCCCTCTAGGAGTGAAAAGAAAGGGATAGGAATCAAGTAAGTGTAAAGAAACTCACAGGCTTTGCGACAGACTAAGTATGGGATGGACACGGAAGAAGGGAGAGGAATTCTGAGTTGAATCCTCCTTTTCGATAGGTCAAACAAAGCAAGGAATGAAGCTTTCAGCCCTACAGCAGCCCTACTGGGATGACAGGATACGGACAAGGCAAGAAAAAGAGTCCAGGGGAAGTCCTATAGAGACCCAACAGTATGGTTAGCTCAAGACCAGTCTCCTCAACCGACTCCGCTTCCAAAGGGCTCTGAATACCACAAGTGCAGGCCAAATTTGCTCATTTGTTCGAGAACTACTGGGACATTTAGATACAAATGTTATTTAATGGGACTACTTTGACGAAATAATCTGTGATTTTCTCTATCATGGCTGTATCCTAATACTTACCTCCTTTCTCCACCTGTATGTGCTTTCTATCCTATAAATTAATCATTTAATTAATTAATATGCTGATACTTCCACTACAACAGGTACAGAGGAATGCAGAATTGAATGCCTATTAAACGAAGAATAGACATTAGTTAGCAAAAGTGCAAGTGTTCCTAGGGTAGACAGAATAATGCACCCCAAAGCCATCCTTGCTCTAATCCCTGAATATATGAATATGTTATGTTACATGGCATGAGGGAAATGAGGGTGCAGATGGAATTAAGATTGCTAATTGGCTAAATTTAAGATAAAGACAGTAGCCTGGACTACCAAGTGGGTCCAATGTAATCAAAGGGAGGGTTCCTTGAAATGTGGAAGAGACGGTGCTAGAGGGAAGGATAGGAGAAAGACTTGACTGGCCATTCCTGGATTTGAAGATGGAAGAGAGACACAAGCACGGAAATGTAGTGGTCTCTAGAAGCTGCCTAAGACCAGAAAGTGGGGTCTTTTCTAAGGCAGCAGAAAGGAATGGGATCCCTGCTAACACCTTGAGTTTAGCTGAATGAGGCTCATCCAGAGATTTTGACATTCAGAACAGTAAGATAATACATTTTTGTTGGTTTCAGTCACTAAATTTGTAAAATAACAGTCCCTCCTGGAACTAGTAATCTCTTGGTTTGGGGAAAAGCAGGGCCTGAGGACAGGCACTAAACTAGTAAGTCCACAATAAAAATGTGGTTAGAAACTGAGGCACATGTCATGAGGGAACAGATCCAGAGTTATGAGATCTTTCCAACATGGTTGCATGAAAGCACAGGGGCTTTCTGGGTGTAGGGGGTCAGATAAGGTGCACGTAAGCAAGCGGAAACTTTAGATCCTGACAAGACAAGGGCTGGAAAGCTAAGGAATCCAGACAGAAGCCGTCCTCGGACAGTAGTCCTTGGATGGTCAATGCAAAGTTCATGTCCAGGAGCCAGGAGGTGATTCAGTATAAAAGAGGGTGATCAGAGCTCTGGGGCCCTGGAGGAAAAGGGTCCAGATTCCAGAAACCTGGAAGGAGCAGAAAGATGGTACCTGGGGCTCATCCCACAGGCAGTGTCTTGTGCTTTTTGTGCCCACAGGGACCCATCGCTGTGTGTAGCTATCCTGCGGCTGTGTTTGCAGAGAAGGAATGGCGAGCTGGCGGAGAATCAGTCAGCTCGACCTCAGGCTGTGAGTACGAGAGAACACCTGGAATTACCTGTAAGGTTTTCGGGTGCTTATTCAATGAACAAATTAGTATTATAGCTGGAAAACGAGCTCCATCTTGGAATTGGATAATGAAGTTAACGGAAGCTGAGGGATGTGGTAAGGCTAAGAGGACATGAAAACATAAGCAGTTGTAATGTGTGGAGGGAAAAGGTCCTTGCTGAGATACTGTCCAGGATTTAGGGTTTTATCAGCTCAGCTCAAAGGAAAGTTGCAGGGCTGGCCTCCTTCTCCTGGAAAGTGAATGCATAGTTGCGGTCTTGTACAAATTAAACCCGGGTCTTCCTCTGCTAAGAACCATTAGGAGAGGCTCAGAGAGGGGCTCCTGGTGGCTCAGTCGGTTGAGTGGCAGGCTTAGGTCATGGTCTTAGGGTCCTGGGATTCAGCCAGAGCCCAGAGTAGTCCTGGGCTCTGTGCTCAAATAGGGGTTTGCCTGAGGACCTCTGCCCCTCCCCCTGCTGTGCTCTCTCTCTCTCTCTCTCTAAAATAAATAAATAAATATTCAAAAAAAGGAAGAAAGAGAAAAAAGAAAAAAAAAGGGGAAGAGAAAGGGAAGGGAAAAGAAGGAAAGGAAAGGAAGGAGGAAAGGCTCAGAGAGACAGTGGGGAGGCCTCCATTTTGGGAAATCACAATATGCCTTCCTAGGAGGGGGGAGAAGATAGAATGTCAGCAAACCTTCTTTATCCAACACTAATTATTGTGGCTAGGTGGCAGACACTGTGCTGGGCGCTGCAAGACAGACAGGGGTTCTGAATTCGTGGGACTTCTAGGTGAATAACCAAACAAGTAATATAATCATAGGTCATGGTAAATGCTCTAAAAAATAGGGTGATGTGTCTGAACGTCATGCAGTGAGTAGAGGGGAGGTGGGTGCACTTTTGGGTTGGGAGGACATGACTAAAGAGGTTGCCTATGGGCTGAGAGCCCCAGAGCTGTTCTGAGAGCTGGAGAAAGGACAGATCAAATGGGGAGAAGTAGAACGAAGACTGAGTTGGGGAAGGACTCAGTATGTCCAGAAGGAGTAGAAAAGAAACCCATGAAGATGACCAATGAGCAAGAGTGCAGTATAAAGAAAGAAGGAGAGCAAGGCTCAGATCGGGTAATGCCAGCCTTGAAAGACATGGTAAGGAGTTTAGATTTGATTTCAAGAGCAACAAGCAGCCATATTCGGTTTTATCTACGAGAAGGCTGTGATTCACTCATATGTCATAAAAACCACTCCTGCTTCACCCCTTCCTTCTTCTACCAGTTCTTGGTCTTTCTCCTCTCCCACTCATGCTTCAGAATCCAATTACTTTCCAGGAGAGTAGAGGAGGGTGGGCAGGTCAGTGCTGTCGCCACGTGTCCCCAGCTCTGGCACAAGGAAGGCATGTTGAAGACACTCAATGAAAATGTGTTAAGTGAATCAATGAGAAATGTATCGTTTCCTGTGTAATCTACCATAGCACAGTTCCCACAGTCATGGATGTGGTTAGAAAACATCCTCATTCCTACTAGAATATACAACTTGGATATTTTTAGAGCTCAACTTTCTTCCCATTGACTCCAGAATTTTCGGTTGGGCTCACTTCACTGTTTCATCCCCAGACTCCTCTTCTCCCCATGAACTTCTGTCCTGGCCATTCTTTCCCTTTCATTTCGAATCGTTTGCAGCCCAAGACTGCAAACTTTGCTATTTCGTCATTCTTTATGTCACCCCTTTGGTTTCTGTTCCAGTTAACAGCCCCAGCCCAGACACTGGAGAGCAGGGCTCAACTCTCTGGTTGCCCCTTGCAATCTCACAGACCTTCTCTCAGCCTCTTCTGCCCATCTTCTAATGCAGATTATGTCTCGTCTTCAAGGTAGTCTTTTGAGGCTTTGTTGTTGTTGTTTTAATAGGTCAAGATCACAGTCAACAGGGCACTTTTTTTTTTTTTTTACATCTATGTTAACCATGAATAGTCAATTGGTTTAATTAATACATTTTTTTTTAATTTTATAAACATATATTTTTATCCCCAGGGGTACAGGTCTGTGAATCACCAGGTTTACACACTTCACAGCACTCACCAAAGCACATACCCTCCCCAATGTCCATAACCCCACAACAAGGCACTTTTTACTACTGACTGTTGATAAAGCAGGACACTGGCTTCCCAGCACTGCTCCACAGGGAGCACCCTATAGAAAGCTCTGCACAGGACGTACTAAAGCCTTCCAGACTCTTTCTAAGGGGATGCCAGGGAGAATCACACCCAGGAGTCTCAGATTCCTGGGTTGCTTTTGAATCCTCAAGGGCTGTGGATACCCTCCTACACCCAGGTCATGGAAGAAAACTCTCCACACATAACCCTCCCCCCAAAAGGAGGCCAGACTACATTCTACAGATCGGCTAGAAAATCACCAGGGTTGAAGACTTGTTCAAGCAGTAATATTTAACTACTTGGCATATTACTTCTTTTTGAAGGAATACCATGCATCATCAGTTTTCCTTGTTGCCTTCTGACACAGACAGCTGCCTAATTTCCCCCCTCTCCAATTTTTAAAACTATCTCATTAATAATGCCTACCAATGCTTTTGAAATATTGGATATTTAAAAGTATAATAGATGCTTCATCTATTTATAGATCACTATTCAGGGCTAAATGCTTGCTTTTAAACTGAAATAGGGAAAAATAACTTACTTGCTAAGCTAGAGTTCCGATCATATAGTTCCATTAACAAATACTTTTATTGTTTCATGAAACCATACACAAAAGTGTATACATTTATATTAAATTTTAGATGAATGATCAGAAACACCATCTCCCCATATGGTTGCTGTTTTAACAAAGTGAAAGAGAACACTGTATGATTTTCTGCTTTAAACAAGATACTGAAAGACTGTTTAGCTGAATTTTCCAACACCTACATACCACTTTGTATTTATTAAAATTTAAATCATAGAGGGCAAAACATATTCAATAATTACGTAAGCTTCTATATACTACATTTCTACTTGCATATTTTTAAAAGACTGTTTCACTCCTTTTATTTCTTACCCCTCATATTTAGCATATTTTTATTTAGTTAGTTAGTTAGTTTAAAGATTTTATTTATTTTTTGAGAGAGAACGAGCATGAGAGAAGCAAGAGAGAGGGGCAGAGAGCGAGATCATGAGCTGGGGAGGGAGAGACAGAGGGAGAGGGAGAAGCGGGCTCCCTCAGGAGCAAGGAGCCAGATGTGGAGCTTGATCCCAGGACCCTATAATCACGACCTGCGCCAAAGACAGACATTTAATTGACTGAGCCACCCAGGCGCCCCTACCATATTTTGTTTTTAAAAAAGTGAAGTCACTTTGCATATGATTTTCTAATTGTCCATATGATAATTCTGTCAAATAATATTTACTGAGTGCTACATAAATGCAACACTTTCTGGGACACAAAATGTTGAATAAGACACATTTTTCCTCAAATAGATTACATTCTGGTTAAGAATTCATGGAACAAGGATCAAACTGGTACAGTCACGGTGAAAACTGGAAAATGGGGACCCGTACCAAGGAGGGCTACAAAATCTTTGTGAGGAGGTGGGTCTTGGGCTTTGAGCAATGGAATAGGTAGGGCTGAGTTAATTAAACAATAGAGGGGAAAACTTTCGAAGAGTAGGGAAGAGTAAGACCACAAGTACAGGGACAGCAATATTGAGTTTAGTGAAGAGACCAGCCCAGCCAGAACCAAGGGCACACATGGGGGAAAGTAATGGGAGGTTAGACAGATAAACTGTAGAAGGTTCTGAGTGTCAGCTTCCTTTCCTGGAAGACAGAAGCCTTGATGTTTCTTCCCAGAATGCATGGAGTCACTCTGGGAATTCTATGCTGGCTTACAAAAGTACTCATTTCCTGACCCTAACTCATTTTCTGGTCCTCACTTACTTAAATTCATGACAATAATGCCCTTTAACATACTCAAAACTGGGGCAAGAATAGTATGCTTGTATCCAAATATTTTCCACTGTTTTTGCATTACCTGAGAAGAATGGGACAAGAAAAAGCAAGTAGCTCAGAGATCAACAGCCCTGTCTCTGAGCTGCAGATTTCAAAGGAGACGCTCTGCAAGCAGATCTCAGTAAGGAAGCTGGGAACTGCAGCTGCTTGGAGAGCTTAAGTGATTTAGCTTAATTCCTCTGTAAACTGTATTTTAAATGACTATGAAACCACATTTCTGTGACTGGTATTGTTTAAAGGGATGGAAGCCGAGCTAAAATGCTTTGGTTTTCTTTCGTAAATACCCAGGTTTATTCTCCTGAGGTTCATTCTCTCCCACCCCCTTGCAGTCTCTAAGAATCAATTCCTTGCAAGTCATGAAAAGACTTGAGCTGCCCACTGTATGTCTTGAGAGCTCCTTGTTTGGCACTTGTGCCTTATTTTTTTGGAGACCTAGAGGGCTGGGCTCTTTCAGGTTGCTAGATAAGGTGGCTTTCTGCAAACAGAAGAGACAAGAGCAAACTCACTTCACTCTGACTTCCACAAAGATAAATGTTACCCTGCCTCCCAAAATACAAGCATTAAACTTAAAGATCTGTTTCTTATAGCAATGCTAATTGATTTTATACTGAGGAAAAGAGCCTGTCCTAGTAATGAGTGGAAGTAGACGATACATCCTACACCACAATCAGGGACTCATTGTGAGCAACACAGTGTAAAACCCCTAAAGGCAGTGTTTTTAAAACCACTGGAAGACTTTGATTAAAAAGGAAAAGCTATAACTGTGTGAAAACAAGAAAGGCATCAATAAAAACTGAGGTTTCTGTGTGTCAAGTGATCAAAACCTTTTACCTCTATCTCATTTAATTTCCATGGTTATCACATGGAGTTTTCCCATTTACAAATGTAGAGACTATAAGTCAGGAAAGGGGATGAAGTAATGTGCTCAAGGTCACAGTCGTAAGTGGTGATCAAGAATGGAAACCCATGTCTCTCGGGCTCACAAGCCTATGCTGTATTCATTACACTACATCAAGGAGAAGGCTTCCAGAAATAGTAGAAACTTCAACACCTAACTGAAAAGTGCTACTGTCAGAATGTGTCTATCAGAAAATGTAAAATTTGTTCTCTTTCTCCCCTCAAAAGTATGGTTCACATAATAATCTGAAAGGCATCCTGAGTGGGAAGCATGCTAAGAAGCATGTCCCCAGAAGCCTGCAAGTCAATTGGAAATTTTAGACAGGCAGATTAAGATGCAAGCAGATTTAAGAACAGCTTATAAAAGACAGTTTATCGTTAATATTGAAATGAATGGCACAGGTTACAAAGTGATATAGTTGAGGTGAAGGAGTTCCTTTTACATTGGGCTGGGCAGTAAAGAGGCAAATAGGCAGTAGAGAGGCAAATATGCCTTTCATCTCAAAGCAAAGTTGAAATCTGCCCTTGGAAGATGGGCAAATTTTAACCTAGTTGAAATGTTGGCAGGATAATGAATTGTTATCCATGAAAAAGAAAAATGGAAGGTTATCAGAAGCTCAGTCCCTAAGTCTGCCCCAAGAGAGACAAAGACCCCAAAGAATGGCTCCAGCAATAAAGTGGAATAAATCCTTCAGTGTGATCAAGGACCCCACCAGATTTATTAGATTTATTAGAATACATCTTTCAATCTCTAAATTGATAAGTCTAAATCTCTAATTGATAAGTTAGGGGAAGAACAGAAAGAAAGTGGGCTCTTACAAAAACAAACAAAACAAAACAAACCAACCAAACAAACAAAAACCCCAGAGATTATGGGTCTGCAGTTGACTAGGTCTACAACTCAAAAGTACAGAACCCCATCAGCGCTCAGATTTTTAAAACCCGGGAGCTATCCAAGGTACTGACTTCATCCCAATTTCTGACCCAGTGGGCCAAGTTCTGTTGCAATGTTTCTGCACATGTAACACATTAACTTCTTTACTTCTACGCTCTCAGGCTAACTGCTATTTATGACTTCAGTTACTTCCCAAGCCAACTTACACCTTGTCTATTTCCTGCTACAGTTTTTAATTCTATGCCATCAACTTTAAACCCCAATTGGCATTTCACTAGGTAAAGAAAACAGTAGGGGCACTATAGTTGAGAATGACATATTTAAAAAGATTAGAAACAATATATTGACCCATGTTTTTAAACTGGTTATGGCTACTGGGGAATTGTAGACATGAACCTTGAAAATGTAGGTTGAAATCAATAAAACCTCTTAATTTCAATGATAAGGAGTTTTGAATTTATGAAATAAGCAATTTCAAAGTTCTGACAGTTATTGAATAGGACATTGATGTGACAAAAAGATTGTTGGGAATATCATGCCAATGGATTAAAGAGGAAATATTCAAGAGGTAGATAGCTCCTTCTTTGAAGCTACATATCGATCTATATTTGCATATCTTTAACTAATAGAGTCTGTTCAGGGATTCAGTAAAGGATTTTCCAGGAATCCAAGATCACATCCTATTCTTCTATATACAAAAAGTCTAAATCTAAGTCTAAATGTAGTTAGATTTAATCAACTTGTAAATTTAAAAAGAATGTTCTTCTGTTGTGTCCTGTGCCTGTCACTGACAGATAATGCAACTTTTCCTCTCCCAGGAACCCTTCATTTTTGTTATTAATAATCTGACCAATTTCTCAGTGCTGAATGTCTGTCACTACTCTCTTGCAAAATTCCCTCAGGTGAAGCACATCATTTGTAGCTCACTGTTGTGTGTTCCTGGAACACAGCCTCCTCCTCTGTCCACTATTCCACCCTGCAGTTGCTCTGAAACCCCACAGCCTCCATCTTCCTTTGATGTCCAGGGAAAGATGAACTGGAATCGAGAACCTGAGGTCTGTCTAGAGTCTGGGTCCTTGTAGCAGGACTCTGAAAGTGATGTAGTGTGGACCATGTAATGTTGATGACCCTGTACCAAAAGGCAGTTGCCATATTTGGGACAGGATAATCCTATATATTCCTTAAAATAAGAGGATAACTAAGCCCAGTTATCAGAAGAGTATCTATGTCTCCAACACAGCAAAGAAAATCTGGATTTTTTTTTTTTTTTTACATCTTCTATTTTAGCCACAAAATGTTGCCAAACTGTCAACACATTCTTAGATCAACACTGCTGCTCTCCGGAAGCATTTGTCTTTAGACTCTCTGTGGTAGTTGCTTTCTGCCCTAAGCCAAGTTCTTCCACAAGAGCAGGCACTACTTCCTAGCATTCTGGCATTCCACTAACTACACATTGCCAATGACGTGCATTCTTCTTCTTCAGAGTCAAAGAAAGAAAGATTCAAAGTCTGCCTCTACTAGTTATGGGCTGTACCCTTGGATGAGCTGTGCAGCCTCTCTTAAGCCTTCGGTTTCTTATCTGTCAAAGAGGATTGATCAGCCTTTTGCCTCATAAAGTCATTGTAAGGACAAAATGAAGAAGAGATATCAAGCACTTAGCAGAACCTGGAGAGGGAAAGCATTCAATTGTGAAATGTGTAGGTAAGAAAATGATGATATTGATGATATTTTATCATTTCTATTCGGATAGAATATTCACATGAAAGCCAGTTTCCCATGGGTTGAAACACTTCAAACTCTGAGTCTCTCCTTGTGTGTGTCTGCCTTTTATCACAGTGCCATATCTTCTCTCCATCTTTATTTCATCTGGGTTCAAGTCCTTGGCATGGATTACTACTGAGCTAGAAACATGCCATGCTCTGCTGGAGGGAGACAAGAATGCATCAGGAAATACAAGGTGCCTCACCCTTCAAAATGAAAGGGTTTACTCCCAGGTTTGAAGCATCAGGGCAAATCATGGCAAAGCATTTTGGAGAGCTGGAGTGTGACCTAAGCTGAAAAAGTGGAAGAAGATAGATAAGTTCTTCTTTTCCACTTTCACAACACTTACTACTGAAACACTAGCTATATTAAATTGTCCAACACTTAAAGTTTCTTCTCAGTGGAGGTAAAGGTAGGAGAGATTACCTGCTATCTAAGGAGGGCTGTGGGGTACTTCAGCATTGTACACTAGAGATGGCCAACACCACTGGGAAACCTCAGGCCGGTGAACCATTTTGCAATGTTCAATGACATTAATGAAGGTTCCTAAGTCAGCCTGGAAACAACCATTGCTTTTTTAAAAGCAAAAACGCTGAACTAACTAAAAAGATAACTTCCATACTGTTCTCTCATAAAGGAAAGGTGAGGTTAAATTTTCACATGTGGATTAAACCAAACTGAAATAAGATGGCCTATTGTTTTAATAAACTAAGGGCATGCAGCTGGGTTTTTCCTGGGCAGTAATGCTAATAGGCTGAATAAAGAACATGTTGAACTCCCTAGTATAAGGAGAAAGCACAGGGAATATTTCGTTAGGAGGAGGAGACAAGTGGATTTAAAACACATCATGTTTTTAGACGACTAAGTTTCCCTTGCATGGAAGCATGATATAAATATTACCTTAAAAATGCCATGTTTCTTAAAATTCTATGGTTTCCCCAATATATAACATGAATGTAAACAAGATGTCTGTCAAACATAGCTATAACATATTGCTTAACACAGCAAACTTATAATATACACCTATTATTCTTGGTTCTCTTAATGAAAGAAACTAAGGACACTGCATAAATTCTTCAACATATGTTTCATTTCTCCAGCTGCCTTGTGCTGTAGAACATCATGCTAACAAGAAGTGATGCTAACAAGAAGTTAAAACCAGTGTAGCAAATGGGGCATTTAAATATATATAAACATACTGGCATTCACAAAGAAAGGAGCTATTTGGGGGGGAACTAAATGAATCCCTAGACAGGCGTATTTTAGCATAATATTCCATGTATTTTTCTACATGCTAACCATTTCAGTTCTTCTCCATGGCAGAAAATATGTTCTGTTGGAGAACAAGAGGTCAGTATGAAATTATCTCCTGGATTCATATTCTACACACAATTATTTTAGTGGAAAGGTAAGGCAGCCACCTGAACTTCACCATCCTTCTTTGGTCCCCTGAGGACCACTCTTAAATACCAATATTTGCAGACAGCAGCTAAAGAAACAAGAGATTACACTGTTTGTTCTAAACAAAGACTGCCTGGCAGCTCCTGCAGCATCAGGGAAGCTGGCCACTTCGGGCACTGGTCCACTAGAGCTGGGAGGTAAGGTGGAGTCTTGCCTCTTACTCTCCTAAATGTTCACCAGAGAAATCAGTTCCTGCTGTTGACTGAGGCCAAACCTATACACAGTCATTTCTAGTATAAGCTTAGAATAAAGAAATGACTGGTCTTTTAGCTCAAATTATCCAGGTACTTGGTTGACCCTCAAGTAGATGTCCCTTGTCTAATCATGCAAGGCTTCATTCACCCATTCATGTCCTCTGCATTCCATAGCCTCCATCAATAAGTACTCTCAGGCAGCAACCTTGTGGCAGAGAACTGAACATCTTCAAAATGGCACTTTTGTCAATTGAAGCCAGTTTCATATTAAAAGGAAGATTTAGGATCCATAAAACCCAAAAGACTCCACCCCCAAACTACTAGAACTCATACAGCAATTCAGTAACGTGGCAGGATACAAAGTCAATGTACAGAAATCAGTTCCTTTCTTATACACTAACAATGAAAAATACAGAAAGGGAAATTAGAGAATCAATTCCATTTACTATAGCACCAAGAACCATAAGATACCTGGGAATAAACCTAACCAAAGAGGTAAAGGATCTGTACTCAAGGAACTACAGAACACTCATGAAAGAAATTAAAGAAGACAGAAAAAGATGGAAGACCATTCCATGCTCTTGGATCAGAAGAATAAACATTGTTAAAATGTCTATACTGCCCAGAGCAATCTATACTTTTAATGCCATTCTGATAAAAATTCCACCAGTATTTTCCAAAGAGCTGGAGCAAATAATCCTAAAATTAGTATAGAATCAGAAGAGACCCTGAATTGCTAAGGAAATGTTGAAAAACAAAAATGAAACTGGCAGCATCACGTTACCTGATTTCAAGCTTTACCACAAAGCTGTGATCACCAAGATAGCATGGTACTGGCATAAAAACAGACACATAGATCAGTGGAACAGAATAGAGAGCCCAGATATGGACCCTCAACTCTATGGTCAAATAATCTTCAACAAAACAGGAAAAAATATATAGTGGAAAAAAGACAGTCTTTTCAATAAATGGTGCTGGAAAACTGGACAGCTATATGTAGAAGAATGAAACTCGACCATTCTCTTACACCGTACACAAAGATAAACTCAAAATTGATAAAAGACCCCAACGTAAGACAGGAATCCATCAGAATCCTAGAGGAGAACATAGGCAGTAACCTTTTTGATATCAGCCACAGCAACTTCTTTCAAGATATGCCTCCAAAGGCAAAGGAAACAAAAGTGAAAATGAACTTTTGAACCTCATCAAGATCAAAAGCTTCTGCACAGCAAAGCAAACAGTCAACAAAACAAAGAGGCAACCCACGGAATGGGAGAAGATATTTGCAAATGACAGCACAGACAAAAGGTTGATATCCAGGATCTATAAAGAACTCCTCAAACCCAACACACACAAAACAGATAATCATATCTAAAAATGGGCAGAAGATATGAACAGACACTTCTCCAATCAAGACGTACAAATGGCTATCAGACACATGAAAAAATGTTCATCATCACTAGCCATCAGGGAGATTCAATTAAAACCACATTGAGATACCACCTTACACCACTTAGAATGGCCAAAATTAGCAAGACAGGAAACAACATGTGTTGGAGAGGATGTGGAGAAAGGGGAACCCTCTTACACTGTTGGTGGGAATGCAAGTTGATGCAGCCACTTTGGAGAAGAGTGTGGAAATTCCTCAAGAAATTAAAAATAGAGCTTCCCTATGACCCTGCAGTTGCACTACTGGGTATTTACCCCAAAGATACAGATGTAGTGAAAAGAAGGGCCATCTCTACCCCAATGTTTATAGCAGCAATGGCCACGGTCGCCAAACTGTGGAAAGAACAAAGACACCCTTCAGCCAACGAATGGATAAGGAAGATGTGGTCCATATACACTATGGAGTATTATGTCTCCATCAGAAAGGATGAATACCCAACTTTTGTATCAACATGGACGGGACTGGAAGAGATTATGCTGAGTGAAATAAGTCAAGCAGAGAGAGTCAATTATCATATGGTTTCACTTATTTGTGAAGCATGACAAATAACATGGAGGACATGGGGAGATGGAGAGGAGAAGGGAGTTGAGGGAAATTGGAAGGGGAGGTGAACCATGAGAGACTATGGACTCTGAAAAACAACCTGAGGGTTTTGAGGGGCGGGGGGTGGGAGGTTGGGGGAACCAGGTGGTGGGTATTAGGGAGGGCACGTATTGCATGGAGCACTGGGTGTGGTGCACAAACAATGAATACTGTTATGCTGAAAAGAAATTAAAAAAAAAAAAGAATTAATACAGCAGTACTAGTAGACTGAAAAAAAAAAAAGATTTAGGGTCCATTAAAAGCAATATATTGAAAATGGTTCAAGAGCAACTGGGTTGTTTCAGAGAGGGGTTCGGGGGGGGGCAGCTGGAAAAGAGTATAGACTATTCTCGAAATAAAATGACCCACTGACCTTACAGACTACTAGAAGTGATACTCAGTGTGCACTCTGCTTCAGCCTGTAGAGCGCAGCATAGTTCTCATTCATTCATTCATTCTTCTTTAAAATGGTGAGTGTAGCGAATAGATGCAATGATACATTCTATTCAACATTCAGAGAACACTGTCCCTTTGACCACAGCCCGTAGAATACCTCAGGTTCCAGGAAACCAGTCTCACAGGCGGAGTTGGTCTGAACAGGTTCCAAAGAACCCTGCTGCAGCCCCACTGGGCACCGGTCAATTACTGCAGAGCACCATTTAAGCTGAAGGGGATAGTTATCTGGGCCTACAATCAGCTGGAAGGAGCCGCTGCCCTGTCAGCAGTCTGCCCTTCCCAGAGGCTCCGGCACACTTAGTCTGGTTCTTTTGTCACCGGTCATTTGCATCTAAGCTGACGTGGTTGCTGAAACACAGAGGTTGCCAAGTTCGTCCGTCACACTTTATTTCCTTTTCTCCCTCCTCTCTTCCAGAGAAACAACCAAAAAGGAAATTAGACATTCTTTTAGTAGTTGAGATTTTCTTTTCATACCATTTCTAAATGGGAAAAGATTTCATTAATGTACTCAGCTTCTTTGGAAGGGCAGAGAGCAAAGTATAAATTGTCTGTTATTTCTTTAACAATGTACAGCTCATTCCCTATATGTTACTGACAATGAAAATGCCATGGAAGATACATGGTATATACCTCCCCCCCCCCAAAAAAAAAATTTCATTCCGTTTCTTTTTTTTTTACTAGGGTTTCCTTTAGAAATGGAGGATGGATAGAAATGATTAAATACCATAGAACCTTCTTCCCAAAGAAACCAGGACTAGTAAGAAAAGCCCAAGTTTCTTTTGGTATCGAACCCTCATTTTCCTGTTCTGATATCATGCAAAATGAGTTTTAATGGTGAGTGGATAGCTTCCATGAGGCAACCATTTTCCACACAAATTTCCAATTCCAAATCTCCTTAGCAATGACCTCAGTTTGACTCCAAATTTAACTGTACACATCTAACCTCAAGTGCAGCTTCTCCAGCAAACTCCAGGTTGTCCTTATTTTGCTTTCTAAAGCAATGTGTGTATTGTAATCAGTCCATGATGATGGTGATTATTACATTAATAAAGCTACTGTTCCCTGGAGATTTGGCTTTGTGGTTTCCAAACAGCCTTCTATCCTCGCCAAGAAGAAGGCAAAATTCTTGTACGGGTTGTTTTGCAATGGTTTGTGGCAAAGAACATCAGAATGCCAAAAGAAGGAAACAAGAATTAAAAGGGAAGGGAAATTTGAAGAAAAACACAAACCAGGACTCCTTTCCAGTGCTATGCTGAAGACAGGCACTGCTGGAAATCAAGTAGGATGGGGCTCCCAGCCCATGTAGCCTCAGGCGCCCTCTATAGACAAATCCTCCAAGCTTCTGGCTGGAGAAGGCAAAGGAAATGCATAGGTGAACTCTTTCCAGTCATCACCAGGGCAAAACCACGTACTCCATGGAACAGATAGTGTACATAATACAGGTGAGCTCCTCCCATGATAATACACATATTATTTACCTGCTATTTCTGCCAACCTCTCTAAAATCAGGGACTTTGGGGAGTGAGAAGGTGAGAGAGATTCAGAGGTAGAATAGAGGTCAGGTAACAAGGAGGAGTCGGAAATACCTGGGAAATACTCACAGAAAAAAGTAGAATATTCCAGACTTGCTCTAAGATAAGAAATCTAGTGATGTAATTTTTCGTCTGCTTGCTCAGAATATCCTAACATGCTCGAGATCTTGACTAAAAGTGGCTCCACAGGTAGGATTATCCTTACCCGTGATTTTTAATTGGTTAGTAGTTTTATCCCATGGTGTGCCCAGAAGACTGGTTTTGCTCTCCCACCAACTGCTGTTCTAATCTCCATTTTTCAAGTTCTAATTGAGAGCCTCAACTTAACAAAGTAAGAATATCCTGGATGATTTCAGGCTTAAGGAGACCAAGAGAGCAGATCTGACAGTCAGGACTGGGGAAGCCTGGAATCCGGTCTCCAGGGTACCTGGTTTGTGGAGAAGCTCACCTGTGAGCTTCATATCATGTCTACGAAAGAGTAACCAACACAAGATTCTCATTTAATAGCCCAGGGAGGGATCCAGGCATCAGTTTTCATTTGTTTTTAAAGCTCCCTTAGTGATTCTAATGTAAGCAGAGTTGGGATCCCTTACTCAGAGAGAGCCCACTATGCTTGGGGACTCTGCCTCCGGATATAACAGGGTCCCCTCTCTATTGTTTTGACACAAAGGAGTTTATTCCTTTATTTAATGAATATCAGTTGATGGTCTATAATTTGTATGGCACTGTCCTAAGTGATATACAATGAACAAAACAAAGTCCCAGACTCATGGAATTTACATTCTTGGCAGAGAAAATATTTTTGAAGTGTTTGGAGAATTTGAAACTTAAAAACCTAACTTTACTTGGGAAACAAACAAACAAACAAAAATACACACTAGTAGCTAGATTGTTTTCAATAAGGAATGATTTTTTAAAAGACAGTCCCATTCAGAAGAACTCTCAGGGCTTCATCACCAGGATAAGCAAAAACAGTCCTCATTGTTTAGGACATTGACTTTCATCAATCTCATCTTCCAGTCCATATAAGTTTTCCTCTTTTACCTTCTCACAATGAAAAGAGTGATTTTACTTGTTTATTTTCAACGTAATTCAGTATATTTTATGAATACAAAAAAAGGAGTTATCAAAACACCAAACAGTTAGCCAATATCAAAAAAGTGCAGTGGATTGGAAATTGATAAGCCTCGTTAACCTTCCAATATATGATGCAATGGCAGGATGTGCTCTCGGGCCATTTCTCCCATATCCCTAATCTTTGAAGTTGGAGAATGATGACACATGATGCGTTGACTCATGAGCTGATTGAGAGGAACAAGTGAAGTACTTCTTCAGATATTATTTACATAATGCAGGGGCGCCTGGGGGCCTGGCTCAGTTGGTTAAGTGTCTGACTCTTGATTTGGGCTCAATTCAAAACGGATTTTGCCCTAAGTGGGATTGAGACCCATGTCCCCCTGCTCACACATATGCTCCCTCTTTCACACTCTCTTTTTAAATAAGTAATTCTTTGAGAAAAAAAGAAAGTATCTGCATTATGTACACAATCAACACGCATAAAATGGCACTAATTCTCTCTCCCTATATACTTTGATTTTAAAAAGAGCAGTATAAGCAACATTTATTCAGTAAGTCTTCTTACAATGTCCCAGAAAAGAAGACAATTTAGAAAAAAATAAATAATTCCTGAGGAACATCAGGGCTTCTTTCCTTTGCAAAGGGAAGTAATTTTGTGGCTTTTTCTTTCAGGTATAAAAACAAAACAACAACAAAATAAAACTGGATCCTACACTGCCTACTCTTTTGCCCATACCCTTAATTTTTGTAGTGTAATCCACAGGTCTATGAACAAGCGCCCACTAGGAGACAGTTCAGAACCACGCACCCTTTATAATTGGTCACCTCACCATGTTCTTTATGTAAATAACATACAAGGCAGAGAAAAGATGGAGAAATGGGGCTTAGGAAAAGTCAGCCTTTTAGTCATGTTACCTAAACCAGGGACAGATCAGAAACACAAGAGGGTCTTGGAACAAGAATCCAACAGCGAGACGATCGGTTAAAAAAAACTCTGTGGGACCTCCTAAATTAACAGAAAACCCAGAGCCCCCTGCAGGTGGTCAGGTTTGATAGTCAAATCATTAATATTTTGCATGTGGAGTTTTCATTAGGACACGTTTACCCATGATGGACAATCTGTGTCTACTTGCAGATGGGGTGTGCACGGCCATCAGCCCTGCGTGGAGAGGATAATTCCCAGCAATCTCCACCTGACTGCTGCTGAAGGCAATGTCCAATCAAAGTGCAGAGCTCAGTGAATAAATGAGTTGCTTTGACAGGAAATTCCAACAGCAATTTTAATTCTGATCAGGCTTCAGGAAATGGAAAGAATAAAAACACATCAATTATAGTGACAGGAAGTTTTAAATCACATGGCGAGCAGCTGCTGCCAAAAGATGTGTCTGCCAGCTTTGTTAAGGAGCCGGTATTTTGGTGTGACCAAAATTTTACACCAAAATGTTACAGGCTGACATCACTCCCTAATTGCATGTTATCTCTCTACAAGGGTAAAGAAAATGACATGCTACTGAAAGCATATCATTATTACAAAAAAAAAATAATAACTCAACTGTAGGGGTTTGGAACACATTTTAAAAAATGAACACATCCAAGTATACTCCTCTGCACAGAAAGCAGATCTGCCTGCCAATTAAATTGTGACTGTCCACAGCTAATGCAAGTCTTGTTTAGTCAACCCTAAATGAGTATTCATTCCATTTTGCGACATGGGGCTAGATTCTTCTTGAATAGTCTCTTTCCCTTTCTAGAGCATTTCTTAATACTTTTAATCTAGGTCCAAAAGAAAGGATGTCAAGAAGAAATCATAGGCAACAGAGAACAAGTCAACATGGAAACTTGGGTCCATCCTGCCTGGTGGGGTGGGAGGGAGGAGGGAGGTGCTTTTCTACACGGAGCATGGAGGGGCCCTGCCTTCAAAAGAATTTTAACTCAGAGTCATTCGAAACAAATAATAATATAAATTCATCTTCCTAAGATTTATAAAGTGCCTTTCTATAAAGTTCAAAGGGGGCCCAGAATTTTCTCTGGTTTGTTGCCTTTCCTGCTTCCTGCTTCGGAACCTGGGGAGAGATGTTAATGACCGTGCGCTCATAAACGGCCCAGGGAAGAGGTTATAACTCAAATTCTATTTTTCCTCACCCAATTAAAGGCTTTCCTTTTTCCTAAAGTTCCATGGACCCTGGCATTTAACTGATAAAATCCCAGTTTATTCACCACCACTGATAAACTAGAGATAGGTTTTTCCACGTTTGTCTTACAGGTTAGAAGCAATGGCACTGAACACCTATTGAGAAATCCAGCTTCTCGGTAGTTTTCACTCTTTTTAGTATGTAACCCCAGCACAGTCCGTATGTCTAGCGATATTTACTGACGTTTGACATACATCAGGTTTTAAAATTTTAAAAATCAGCCCTTCAGCTGGTAACAAACAAAGCAAATGTTACTTTTTAGCTTATGCATGAGACGAAAAAGAACAGAAACAGAATTGATGAGAAAGATCACGGATGGACATTCTAGGCTTCTGGAAGGTAGAGGTAATAACTGACAGCCTTTTGTAGTTTCCACAACATGCAGAGATGCCATGAAATAATAAGCAACTTGCCTTCTGATTTTTCACTGGTCTCTCCTGTGTTTGTTTTCAGGCTGCCTGATTTAGTGGAAAGAGTATGAGTTTCTGATTCAGACTGAGCTATGTTGAACCCACTTCCCAGTGTTAAGTTGCTGTGTAACTTTGGGCAAATTTCTTATTTTCTCTTTGTCAGCCATCTCATTTGAAAGTGGGAATAATGATAGTATTTAACTTATAAGGTTGCTGAGAGGATTAAATAAAACATTGAATTAAAGCACTCAGTATAGGGGTGCCTGGATGGCTCAGTTGTTAAGTGTCTGCCTTCAGCTCAGGTCCTGATCCCAGAGTCCTAAGATCGATTGAGCCCTGCATCAGGCTCCCTGCTCTGCAGGAAGCCTGCTTCTCCCGCTCCCACTCCCTCTCCCACTCCCCCTGCTTGTGTTCCTTCTCTCATGGTGTCTCTCTCTTGCTGTCAAATAAATAAATAAAATCTTAAAAAAAAAAAAAACTACTTAGTATAAGACTTGACATATAGCAAATATGTACTAGACATCAGATGACATAATACTTATTATTAATGTTGATATTGATAACCCTCTCCAGTTTATCTCTTTGTCTCATATTTTGCCCTGATGTTTATGACACTCTTAAGCTCAGTAATTTCTCTGTGAAGACCTTCCTTTAGCTAAATGGACACTAGCTTAGGGCTCAGAGCCCTACCACTGGGTAAGCTTCAGAGTATGGTCTTCCTGTTCTAGGCCCATCTAAATCCCCTATACGCTGTGTCTGGAACTGCCTGAGAAAGTAGTCCTCTTCGACAAGGGAGCTGTTGCCAGCACTAGTTTGTGGTGGCCCAGCTCTTGCTATAATTAGCCCAGCAGCCAAGTCACAGACTGTGGAGGCTTAGTGCCTTCTGCTGGCTTTTCCTGCAAAGAACTGCCCTGGGAAGGGAAGAATAGAGAAGACAGTTTCTCTGGCCTTCTTCTCTAGTTTTCCCTGAACTCAGAGTCCTTCTCCAGAGCCAGCCAGGCTTGCTTCCATTTTAATCCCTTATATCATAGCTGGCATAAAATGGGACACTTACACTATTACTACCTACAGGAACCCATGAAGAAATGGTCAGTACCTAGGTATACAAGGAGACACACACCTGTATACCCTATACTTGTACTGCTAATAATTTTACATCTCCAGGAGGTTGGGTCCAGATGGATGAGGACAGGCAGGTAATGAACAACATCACAGGATAGTAGTATAAGACCAATATATTCAACAGCTAGCAAATTTCTTCATATGCAACAGCAGAGGACAAAACCCAAGGCGTCATCAGATATTCTATATTGTTTGGGAAATGGTTGTATCCACTGAGAGACCCCATAAATTTTAATTTCACTTCAAAATCCTTATTTCAACCCTTTGCGGGGTGGACTGCATCTGGATTCCAAACCCAATTTTCCATGTCCCAATCCAGTCAGCACACCACTGCTTCACTTAATATTTTTGTTTCCTGTTCTTCCCACTTCTTTGTTTGGCATCTGTCTATATTAACTATTTTTCATTGACATCACTAACTTTGGCAGCTCAAAGAAACAAATCTTTTGAGTCTGGCTGTGCTATTCTTTGGTATTTCCTAGATCTCTAGGCTATACACTGTCAGCAGTCTTTGTACCTAAATCATGCTTGGTAGTTGCCATTCACAGAGTGCCAGCAACAGGACAGACCTCAGACAGCAACAGGAGGAAGGTTTGTGTTCTCAGCTAAGAAATTTATGAGAGTCTAAAGCCCGCACAGCATTTCTTGTTACATGCAACTTTAAGAGAGTTACTGGCAGTGATATTTCACACTTGTCATTTGTGGATTCTTAAACAAAAGGACTAGAAAATTACTAACCAAACTGTATGAAATCCAAAAGGTCCTTTCATAAAGTATTATTGATATTTCTGCTAAACAGACATCATATCCTTCCCTTCTCTGCATAAAACCCAGGGAAAAGGATCAAGAAATGTATGAGCAAGACTTTCTTGAGTCACATGTCCATACTGCAAGTGCTAGTCAAAGCATTCCTTCCTTTCTATTTCTTAAATTATCTGCATATAGTAGTTGAGTTTTTCCTCTGACTTCTCAATATCGAAGCTTCCAGGACGAATAAAGGTATGTTACTTTGGAAATGAACTTGCCCCTATGAGAGAGTTCTAACACATGCTGGTGTTTAGTATCCAAAACCAAGAAGTTATTTGTTGACCCTTCCTTTTCAAAGCCCACTGGGCTAAAATATATAAAGAGTTAAGAAACTAAGAAGAAACTAACAAATTTAAGAACTTTCAAGTTGGCATTTCTGTTTGCTTTTCTTACTCACTACTAATTTTGATTTCTATTTAGCCCAAATGCAAAACAATAAAAGAAGCTTTCTAAATAGCTATTTCCTTTTGAAGATCATGATCTGTGTTAAGTTTGCTAGGGCTGCCATATTGGAGTATCACAGACTGGGGATTTTAAACAACAGAAATGTATTTCCTCACAGTCCTGGAGGCTAGATATGTAAGATTAAGGTGTCAGAAGGGTTGATTTCTTCTGAGGTCTTTCTCCTTAACTTGTAGATGGTTGTCTTCTCTCAGTGTCTCTACAATGGGCTCCTTTCTGAGTGTATCTGTGTCCAAATTTCCTCTTAAGTGTATCAGCCACATTGAATTAGGGTTACCCTAATGACCTCATTTTAATTACCTCTTTAAAGACACCATCTCCAAATACAGTCACATTCTGAGGTACGGGGTGAGGGGCTAGGACTTAAACATATGAATTTGGGGGTGACACATTCAGCCTGTAACACCCACTAAAAATCCTTGGTAGGTGTATCTTCTCTTACACCATAGATTTGTTTCTTATGTTCAGGTAGAATTTTAGCAAACAAGCCATTCTCAAACTGTGGTGCCTAGCAGCATCAACTTCACTTGCCTGACAGGCAAATTTAGAGAATACGCTTCCAACCTTCTGAATCAGAAATTCAAAAGGGGGCAGGGGTTGAGCGACCTGTGTTTAACATACACATTCTAAAGTTGGAGAACTACCTAAATTAGCCAAATGGCAATGTTAACATATCATAAGAGGTATTTTGAATGGAACACTGTAGTAGATTCTTTTACATTTACAAAATGGAGAGCCCTGTGAAAATATGAATAATCACCTCCTAATTTTTGCATTTTGGAAATCCTGAATTTTAATGCTGGTGTTTTTTCATAGGAAGGCACATCAAATTTCATTTGATTTAGTCTGATGTTCATTCTTGGCAATTATTTTGAAGTACGTATACATGTGTGAAAAAAAAATATATATATATTTTGCTAACCCATAACTTCAGCTTATAAAATTTTTACTAGGTTCACTAGTTACTGTCTCCTGTGTTCTGTTTCAGTTTAGTCAGGTCAAACCCCAACTGTAGTTACTTCCAACTACTTCTCATTCCTTGAAAGGAGATCTCCCATGCTGAACTAAGCGCTGATCAAAATTCCTTACGTCACATTACTTCAGAATTACCAAAATTACAGATTTAAGTGGAGGGCCTTCCAGTTTTTTCCTCCTACATTCTAGAATTACAAATCAGTTCAATTGAGAAGACAGATGCTTTTCTGGCTATTTGGTGCCCAAGAATAGAAAAATTACCTCTAACAGCTACTAAGTCATGTTTTGATTATTGTTGTTTTAGTCCTAAATATTTCAGCAGCAAATAATGAAACTCAGAGGTGGCTCACCAAAATGAATTTTACTCCTTTTGCAGACAGCCAGATCTTTGGCAATTTTTGTCTAAGAAAAATTCCATTTTGATACACATACCCCACACCCATCCACCTCCCCACACGTACACACACATACTCACTCATATAAGCCCTTGAACATTTCTCTCCTCTGAGGTACTAACTCCTATCATCTAGTCAAGGTAGGAATTCTAACCTTTTCTGAACCAGTAAAAAAAAGCACCTTTAATCTAATTTTATTTTTTCATTTAAAAAATGCTTAATCATCTGAATGACAGAGGCGATGCTTGATTAGTCTTTAGACTAATGATATTTTCATGAAGCCATTCAACCTAACAGAGTTGAGGTATTCTAAAGCTATGCTATCCTGGTAGGAAGAGAAATGGAACCTTAGTGACCAGCAAACAGGGCCAATGTCACCCCTGCATGCTGAGTTAAGGAGATTTATTTCATTGGATGGTAGCTCTTAACAAGTCAGTAGATCACAGAACCTCTGAGATTCTTACTGAAACTCTGGAACATTTCCCAAGAACAAAGCACCCAGACCTTTGCACCAGTCTAAAAACTAACGAGGGCCTGTAGACCCTAAAATGGAATTCTCATTGTTATGGGGTAGATTTTGAGTGAGTCTTGGACTCAATTCAAACATCATCAGAAATGAAGAATGATGCTATCTTCACCAAGAATCTGTGTAAAGATTGTTTGCAACATTTGAAATATATGTACTTAATTTTTTTCTGAGTCTGTAGTGTACAAAGTAATCAGTAAAACCTAGGCCCTGCTCATGAGGAAAGGTTATGGGAGGTTATGGCGGGAGATGCAGATGCTAAAATAGGGGCTTGAAGACATTTTGTAGAAGTTTAAATGAGAGAGATATGGCATTCCATTGAAGGGGGAGGGTGAAGTGAGAAAAAGCTTCTTTAGAGAAGAGCCTTTACAGGATGGGAAGAATTTAAAAGATGTAGTTAGCCAGGGGAGGTAGGAGGGAAGGAGATAGAAAAGGTATTTCAGGAGGAAAGAAGACCTTCAATAAATAGTGCAGTCAGGAGGAAGAAGTTGTTTTCCAAATCTCCTTTGACTAGAGAACTGGTCCCTAATCCAGGCTGTGCATTCTCATTGCCCTCATTGGCTGGACAGATTTGAAGACCCGACACTAGACCCATTAAACCAGAATTTTGCCAGAATATCTGGCAGATCCCAGATATCTATTTTTTTTTTAAGATTTTTTTTCAAATTTTTATTTTATTATTTATTTATTTATTTATTTATTTATTTATTTATTTATTTGACAGGCAGAGATCACAAGCAGGCAGAGAGGCAGGCAGAGAGAGAGAGGAGGAAGCAGGCTCCCCACTGAGCAGAGAGCCCGACGCAGGGCTCGATCCCAGGACCCTGGGATCGAGACCCAAGCCGAAGGCAGAGGCTTTAACCCACTGAGCCACCCAGGTGCCCCATATCTGTCTATTTTTAAAGTTTCCACGTGTTTCTAACATGCAGCCAGGGTTAAGGAACTGCACGACCAAAACAGAGAGACTGGGTTGTGGACAGTGGGGCGTGACAGGAGACGGGGCTAAGAAGGTTAGTGTCACACTGGAGGGCCTCCGATGCTCACGTGACATTTTGCACTTTGCCAGAAGTCGCAGAGAATTTTTCATCAGGAGGTGACATGACGAGAGCTGTCCTTTTGAATTACTTTTTGCTGAAAGCGGCCCTGTCGTCTACATTAAGCACATGCAGATCGAATGAACAGAACCGGGACACTGACTCCCTTCTCCGTGGCTAGTCATCGTGGAAACGGAACGCCTCGCACAGTAAGGGCATACTTCTCACGTGTTTTTTGAGATTGTTGCTACTCTCTTCTACATGTCCTTCAGTGAAACCGAGGTATCTTTTCACCTACTGTGTCTCGATTATCTGGAATTTCCAGAACAGTTTTTTTCCACTTTGCCTCCTGGGCCAGGGTTTGTGCCGCTAAGCAGCACATTTGATCAGTTCTCTAAAGGCAAAATAAGATAACCCTGAAAATGCTTTGGGGGGGGGGGGGGAATGTGTTTTCTTCTAAAGGAAAGAGCTGTCTGGTGTGAGGCAGAGTGGCATCATGGGAAGGAGCTGCACGTCAGGAAGCGGAGAGTGGGGATCACAGTGTGGCTATTTGTCTGCAAGTTAAGTTCTCTGCATCATAATTTCCTTGCAAAATGTGGAGGAGTGCAATCTGTCTGGCTTAGGAGTGAGGAGTAAAGAGAAAATATGTGGACAGCTTGTCCCTCTGGGCCAGTAATAGGAGCACAATAAAGGGTCGCTGCTATTATTAACTAATGCCACCCAAATCTTAGAAGTAGAATTCATAATATGACCTTTGATAGCTCAGCTTTTCCTCAGAGAAATTTTTATCTTCCCAAATTAGGGGACGAAAAATGCAGCACAAGGAAATACAATTTTGTCAATGTCCTGTCACTCGACGACGTTTTTGAAACAGATACTGTTACCTAAAACAATACCAGTTTTAAGAAGCGAAGAGCAAGTGTAGATCACACAATAAAAATTCTAAAGTAACACGCCACTCACATGTGGAAAAAGAAAGGGTTCGTGGAAGTGAGAAGGTATTTGGTGATTGTGAATCAATACATGGGATATTTTATGGAAACATTTGGACATCTTGTTAGAATATATACAAATGTTAATTTTTAAGCTCAAATTTATGAATACTGATAACAAGCATTATGTTAAGCATCTCGCATGGAATTTTCTTTTTACATGTGCTGTGTTTGGTCTTCACTGCTGCCCTCTGAGGTTTCTTCACCTGAAGAAACTAAGGCTGCAAGCAGTCCTACACTTCTGTGGATACAGCCGGTCAGCTGGGTTTATCTCGGGTATTTCTCTGACCTCTCTTGATTTTCATGCTTGTTGTCTGTTTCACTGACTTCTCAAGAAATCCCAGTCCCATGTTCCCAGGATCATTGAGCCACTTCCTCTCTGCAATCTTACAAAGTCTCCTGACTGTGGCCCTGCTGGGCTCAAAATCATTAGACATTTCGTTATGTACTTAATACAGGTAATATGAAAGGTTACATTCCTTGATAGTGTTTACTATTTTCAAAGACTACACCTGGGGTGAAATGGGTCAAGATGTGTTACTCCCCTATTGTTCTCTTATTGTTATGATCAAATAAAGATCAACTTCTAAAACCAGAATTTGAGTCTATGCAGTCAGAGGACTTCACTAACTCTCTCTATAAATGTATTAAATAATTCATTCTTTAAAGTATATTAAGAAAATGCAGCAGCTGTCTTTATTTTTAAAAAAGATATTACATTCTATCACCAATATCTTCCAAGGCTATGTTTAAAACTGATGCTGAGAGTCATCTCTATTATAATTCTGCTTATTAGGGAAGAATCATTAAAGCTACCTGGGGAAATGAACTTAAATGTTAAAAGGAAATTTCATAACGGCCTCTTTTGTAATACTTCAAAGAATAGCACATATAGCAGATCTTCCAAAGTGTTGCCAGATTGGAATTGCTTAAAAATCTTTCACTGCCAACATATTGCTGGTGTTGAAATACAATCCATGTCTCTCCCACTTTTGACAAACATATTTAACACACTTATGCATACATTAGTTTGTGTAAACATGACTCAGTTAAGTAGAAAGGGTTTTTTTCAAAATTTTAATATTTCATCACTATGTCATTCCATGGAAACTACCTGGAGGCTAGTAAGAGGGAGTTTCAAACATCTCTCATATAAAACATCATTATGCATTTGCAGAAAATCCGCTCAGTCAAGAAGAATGGCATATTGGCTGGAGGCAACCTATAAACCACATGCAGTTTTAATTAAATTCATTAAAAATGCTGCGTCTCTCAGTAGATTTGAGGGCAGATAGAACCACTTAACAATAGCCAAGACCTAATCCAGTTTGTCAGAACTAATAATAATACAAATGCAATTTCTCACACAGGGACACATCCAAAAAAGTTCACAAATGAGCAATTGTGGTGCTATTTTTTAAAGTAATATTTATTGCAAGATGTAAATTATTGCAAGATGTTACCAGTCTCAGACCATGGTCGCAGTGTCTAATTCCAATGAGTTGATAAAAGGTACTATTAATAAAAAGGCACATCTCGGGCAGCTGACATAACTAATTGATCAAGTAATTTGAGTAAAAATACAAGATTTACTAGGAAACCCGGACTGGGATGAAATCACTCAATTTTCCAAAAGCCAGAAGGCCTTGAAAAAAAAGAAAAAGAAAAAAAAAGGAGACCACAGAACACTTTTATGTCTAACCGAAACCAAATAAAATGATCCCAACGTACAAATAGGCTTCAGATGATATAATGTGACGAGAGATTTCAACTATGTAGGCAAACCTTTCATTTTCTTACCCAAATATGCCAAGCCAAGGATTACCAAAATAGAGAGGGAGGGGAAAAGTCCTATTTCCTTAGTATGTTGTCTCTAAGGGTGGCAAGGAACATTTTTCCCCTCTCTTCAAATTTCACCACACCTCCCTAAACTCATGCTCAACGTAACATCTGAACCTCACGATCTGGGTTAAATTAAAACAAAATAAGATAAAATGGACCCAGATGAACATGAATTTACCTAGGCTGACACTTTTAGTAATGGTTATTGGAAGATGCTTCCCCACCAGCCCACCCAAGAATCCCTCTGGCAGCCAAAATCACTGCTTGTCTAGAGAACCTGAAGGCTACTGGGACAGCATTTAGTTCTGCTAGATGACTCTGCAGAGGTTTCCACTGTGCATGAGCTAAAGAGAGAAGAAGACAGCTGTCCAAACTCTCGATCCAGGTACTTCAAGAAATACGACATAACTCTCTGTCCTCTTAGGAAAACAGGCATCCCAAGAAAGTACATTGTTACTAAGAAAACACCAATTTTGGCAGGAACACTGTCCCGATCCATCTCAGGAAGGGAAAATTGGTATGACATATATATTTCTTCGGTCCTCCAGCAGTGAAATCGATCTCTATCACTGAAATAATAGTTTAAGGAAAGGTATTTTCCAGTCATTTTCTCATTTTATCTTCATAATGTCTTCTTAAGAAAAGGGTTGGAAAGAAAGATGAATATTATGATGTCTAAACATATCAAAAATGGCTGTTCAAAAGAAGGATGATTGTTTTGTTAAGTCAAAGCCGTAGGAAAAGTAAGAGAGGAAGGGAATTTTAAATGGGACCGAAAGATGGGGAAATGTATGAATGTGGGTGTCCTCAGCCACAGGACTGAGGGTACCAAGAGAATAAAGAGATTAGTGATGCACAAAGCACATCCCATCCTCTGGGAACAGTTAATAAACTGTGAACTCAGACACATTCATCATATTCTTACATATTTTATAACTTTGCTTCTAGCCTTGGAGTTAATATCATCCACCATGTGCTATTCCATACATGTTTGTATGCCTGACCCCAACTGCTTAATCAGGAATGTGAATGGGTTTCCATTTACCAAATGACATTAGAGATTAGAGAATAATCAGCTAGAGGGACTTAGGTTATTTCCAATTTCTTTGAGCCATCAGCTAAGTCTTACTTCCCAGTACCAGAGAAAATATTGGCAACAGCCTGAGCCTTCGGTCTACCACAGTTAGAAAGACAATGAGCACTTGCTTTGTTGACCACAAGGAACAAATTTCACACTGCAACTTTTGGGCTATTAAATAAGACCAACTCTTCTCCCCATAGTCCAAAAACTTCCTGATTTTACAAAAAGGGAAGCTTCTTAGTCCAATATAGGTTTTCCCGCAACAAAATTATCCGAACTGTTATCAAAATTAGAATCCTGAACTGATAATTTTACAGGAAATTTTATTCCATGTTAGGCTTCTCCAATAATATATTGTAAACAGGGTTTTGTTTGTTTGTTTCTTTTTAAACAAGTCACCAAGGATAACAACTTTCCTGGATCCTGGCCCTCACAAATCACTTCCTAATTCGCACAGATGGTCCTATTGCACACAGGTCCAGCATTACACACATTCACAGGGAAGTAAGAGAAGTTCAGAGCTCAACATGAAGTTGACTTTATTATTGCTTCCCTCTGATCTTGAGATCCATTTTGAGAAATGAGCTCTTTCCTTGTTGCTAGAATGGAAACCTCCCCCCTGGAACATTGATTATTTTCTTTTTGTCTAATTTATGTTATCTTCAGTACTTTCATCTCTCCAGAACTGATATCTTGCCATGATTTTCCCAATATTTGTCGAAATTCTTAGAGGACCAAATAAATAGCACCCAAATGAGAAATAAGACGAAGACAGAAGTGGAGTGGGATCAAAATAACACTTTTCATTTCATTATGGATAAAGACTGGGCAGGAACTCTAGTTTACTGAGAAAGCCAAACAGACCGGCTAATTGATTCCCTGAATTAGGCAGATTTACCCACTTATTCACAGCTAAGGCCAGACTTGCCAGACCTCCCAGGTGAGTGTGAGTATGACAAATGTCACACAGGAGCAGAATGTAACTTGTGCTCTATGTATCCTCACTCTTTCAACAAAAGACCGAGACTTCCTAGCTTATATTTCTAAACCTACCAACCAGGTAAGTCACCATATCTCCTCTGGGGTGAGGTCTGAGGGTAGAGGAGAGTGAGTAAAGCGGTGGCAAAAGGCCAGGAATATTATGCTACTGAGCTTCATACTGAAGGAAACAAGAGATGTGGTCAGAAGGAGTGTTCAACGGATGCAATTCTCTCTTACCATATGGGAGGCTTGGGTTAGATTTCCAGGCCAGGCACCAAGATGGTGGGGGTTTTGAAGGGTCAAATTAGTAATACCATTCCTTCCTGTCTAAGTTCTGAATTCATTGAGAAATAAGGTCGGGAATAAAATGAAGACCAAACTACCATCATTACTACTGATAAGGGATAGCTTGGCAATTATAACTTAATATGAAAGCAAAACTAGGCTTACTGCACCTTTCCCCCAGATTTGAGACCCTGGAAGAGCTCCCAGGTGGCACAGCAAACACTTACTGATGTTACTACCTCTGCTTGGTCTGGGGATGACAGTAGTATAAAGATGCCACATTTCCCATGCCTAGAAGCACTAATAAATGGGCTACATCCAATCAAGAAATGCTTGCCACTAATTATCATCCGCCAACCTTCATACACTTCTACTATTAGAAGAAGAAAAGAAAGGCAAAAGAGTCAAGGGTTTTGAGGAAATTTTGCTCTTCCTGGAAATCAGAAGAAAAGAAAAGTAGGCATTTCCTTCATACTGTACCTCCCACCTCCACAGGCTCCAGGAAAGCCTAGGTCATACGGCTGAATTTCCATTGCCTCAACTGAATACCCCAAATTGGAACCCCTTGCCTGTCTACAATTTATGGAGACTGCACAGAGCTCTCCTGCCCTCATTTCCATGTCCTGGGCTAGTTATTTTTTTATAACATTTTTTTGCATGCTTTATGCCACAAGAGCTGGGGCATGTTTCTTTTTCCTTGGTTGCCATCACTCACTCTACTCTTGTAATTCCTCTTCCCTGAAATTGCTTACTCCTCACTGCCTTGCTAGTGCTCAGATACAGCTCCTTTTCGTGTAAGAGTTTTAATGCTAGTCACTATCCACTATAGAAAATTAGCAAAGAAAGTACTGGACAAAAAAAAAAAAATAAAAAGAAAAAAAAAGAAAATACTGGACATTGGAAACTTTCTTTAAATAACAAAATACTCAAAAGAGTTATTATTTATATAAGTTATAAAATATAACTGCTAACAACTCTGAGCTTTACACTGCCTCAGTCCTGACCCTCCACCGGGATGATTGCAACCAGTGTTTGCTAACACAGGGCAGACTTGCTTCCCATCTGATGCCCGTGGAAGACATCTTTACTTGAGATAAGGTAGGATGGGGCCTCAGAATCCTTCCCCATACAGCAGTCCAGATGGTCACGACCAATAGATTTCAGTTGAACCTCAAGACAGATTTTTACTTCAGATGACCTCATACTGTCATTAAAAAAAAAAAAAAAAAAAATGTATTGCCCACCGTCAGAAGTTCTTGAGACTGTGTCACCTTTACATGCCATATTTTTCTGCCACCTTAGTATTTTCTTAATTTTTTTTACAACTTTCCCAGTACCTTCCTAGCAAACTGTATTAGTCACCTGGTACTCTGTTACATTCCTAGACATCCCTTTGTAGACCAAGGCATTATCTCTTTGGGTCTCAGGTGTGATAGAGATAATGATTATCTCATTATCTCTATCACATACACTTGCCTGCTGTTTGAATCCACAATAGTCAGGACCCTCTGGATCCCTTTCTGGCAGGTCTGGTTCCATCCAGGCACCCATTGTCATTCCCACCCCATCACTCACTAATATTCTAGAGTGGCATTTATACCTGCCATGTTATTTTTGTTTTCTCTGGCTCATGTTTGTTTTTTCTTTAATGTTTCTTTTCCTGCTTCCTTTTACATTAAGTGAATAATGTCTAACACCTTCATTTTTAAGATTTTTTTCACTATTTCTTGATTTATTTCCTGTTTCAGACCTACATTAACTTATTTCCAATGAAATGTAGAAATGTTACACCTGTAGAGCTCTCTCCGCCTTCCCTGGTTTCACGCTGTTATTTTTATGCATAATACATCTTTACAGGTTACAAAGCCAACAATGCATTGCTATAACTTTATATAATTTTATGTATCTTAAAGAAATTAAGAGAAGAAAGGGAAACAGTTCAGTACATATAACCTTTCTTATTTAGCCTCTGCACTTGGTTCTCTTCATTTGTCCTTGAGCATTCAAATTATTATCTGGAGTCATTGCCCTGGGCCACATGCCGCTCTTTTCTCACTCACTTTCTTTGTGTTGCTCCCAGCAACATACATTCCTATAAGGCCAGCAGTATAATGATATGCATAGTGTTTTACATAACTGCTATTGAAATTAGTTAAGAGAAGAAAGAAATATGCATTTATATTGTCTTCCGTAGGCACACAATTAATTGCCTTTCCTTGCACTCTTTGTTTTCTCCTGTGGGAGTGAATTTGGCATCGCTTACTCCTACCTGGAAAACTTCCTTTGGTGTTTCTTCTAAGGTGGTTCTGGAGTGACAAATCCTCTCGGTGCTCCTTTACCTGGGAATGCCTTTATTTCACCCTCATTTTTAAAAGACAGTTTTGCTAGGTTCCCATTTACTGTTGCAATTTTTCCTTTGAGCACTTTAAATGTCATCCCACTGTCTTCTGTTTGCCATTATTCTGATGAGAAGTTAGTTGCTAATCCTGTTGGGCTCCCTTGTAAGTGCAAATTCATTTTTCTCTTGCTGCTCTCAATATTTATACTAGAATGTGTCTTTTGTGAAACTCTGCATTTGTCCTACTTGGAATTTGTTGAGACTCTTGTGTTTGTAGATTAATGTTTTCATCAGATTTGAGACGTTTTTGGCCATTATTTAACTATTGTTTTCTGCTTTCCGTATCACCTTTGTGTGTATGTATATCAATATATTCAATATATTATATATAATTATATTCACCTAATGGTATCTATATTTCGCTGAGGATCTCTTCATTTTTCCTCATTCTTTTTTCTCTCTCATGTTTAGATTGAATACTCTCCATCAATCCTTCTTCAAGTTTGCTAATTCTTCTGCCAGTTCAATTCACTGTTGTGCTGTCTGATGAATATTTTGTCAATTTTTATACTTTTCAAATCCAGAATACAATTGATTCTTTTTTTTATAACTTGTATCTCTTTGTTGAGATTCACTATTTGATGAAATACTGTAATCATACCTTCATTTTCTTTTTTAAAGTATGGTTTCCTTTATTTCTTTGAAAAAAATCTATATATTCATATTTCTTTCTCAGTATACCTATCTATCTATACATATATATATAAAGAGAGAGGGAGAGGGAGAGAGAGAGAAACTACTACTACTTTGGAGTTTTCACTTGTTATATCCCATACCTGCTCACTTTCATAGGCAGGGGTTTTTTGCCTGCTTTTTCCCATCAGACCTCCCATTTTCATTGTATGCCTCACATTTTTTTGCTGGAAACTGGTTATTTTCGATAATACTGCAGAAATTCTGGGTTCTGGTTGATCCCCTTCCCTTTCCGCAGGAGTTGGTTATTGTTATTTGCTTCTTTATGCTTCATGACTAGGTTATTTTCCTAATATCTGTTCTCTCCCTTTCCCATGTAGTGGGAAGCCATATAGGATACTGCTCTTTGGAGGATGCAGCCTTGGACATGTGCAAAGTCATTCTGAAATGATGGTCTTTTGCAGTCTCTTTAACCATCCCATTCCTTGACAATAAATTCCACTTAATTGCTGGCAGATTGCTCTGTTGTTTTTGGCAATGTCCTGGGGCACAAATTTCTCCATGGATTGATCCAATTACATTCAGACTCCTTTACAAAAATAGCTTTTTGAGATCAATTTTTGAGATTGTCTGATCCCAGGAGGGCTCTTCTTAGCTGTCTGTTTCCTTGGTTCCGTCTGGTAAACCTATGGCCAACCTATGGTTTAACTTCTATCTCTAATGCATCTACCATTTGCCTCTTAATTGCTCTACACCATAACCTTCACTGTTTTGAGAATGTCCTTTGGCTTGAACATCCCCACCCTCTGCTGCAAACAAATTCAGCTTCTTTGGGAAGAAATTCTAAGCTCTATGTCTGAACAAAATCTCCGAGCCCAGGCTCTAGCACTGATGGAGGGAATAGAGGCACACTTCTCTCTGAGTGATACCTCTGCTTTCAGAGCACAGTGCTTGGCAGAGTGAAGTCCTGCTGTAGTCTCTGGTTTATTTGGCTTGCCTCTCCCTAAGTGGAGCCTCTGCCTTACATATGAATTGGGTGAAAGCGATTAGGGCCCCAGAATCTATAGAATGCTGAAGTCAAGGTAAAATACCCATCCTTCAAGTTTGTGGTAGGCTGAAAAAGAGAATGCCCACTTCTCTGTTGCCCTTCCTTGGAAAGTAGGCTTTATAACAGGTAGCTAGTGACAGATATGGACATGCTAATGTCCTGCCCCTCCCAGGAAGATACTGTAGCTCTCCACTGGGAGCTGGTAGGAGAGGCAGCTCTGTTGTTGCTACACTTACTTGAAGTGGACTTTGTTTCAAGTTATAATGGGAAGAGAGAGGAGAGAGTTCAAATATCACAGATTTTTCCTGTTCTTATCAAGTTTTAGTAAGTTTTCTTTAATACTTTTTTTTTTCATTTACTGTATGCCCTTGGGATCATTTCCAGAAACTTTAAATAGGTGGTTTTGTTTTGTTTTGTTTTTCCTTAAATAACGCTCACTAATTTTACTGAGAAGGAAATCGATAAAGCTCCCGGTGTTGCCATGCTAGAAGTGAAACCTTTATATAACTCTTGAGTTAGTCAACATAGCAACTGTTATCCTTATAACCAAATAAAAAGGTTTGTTCTACCCTGTAAGGCTCTTTAATCCTGATATTTCTTGAATCTATTGCTGATCAAGAGCAATGATCAGTATTGGTGTGCCGTGGGAGTTGTATTTGAAGTATTAATGTGTTTTTGTATTTGTCTTTCTGAACATAATGATCTTCACTCTAATCTACCTATGGCATTCATTTGATACAAAAGTATGAAAATAAAGCAGCTAAGGAAACATTCAGCTCTCTTTTCAAAGGAGAGTTAGGTTTAATTAAAGGAGAAAGAATATTCCAAATTCCTTTTCCTTACCACTTAGAATATCAAAAACTGTAAAGATTCCTCCTTCTGTGCACTCCTTCACCCAGGCTGGGGGGCGAGGGCAGTTAAACTCAGAGGAGTTTATTTCCAGGTAAGTGGCAAGGAAAGGAGCACGCAAAGAGAAGAAGAGAGAAATATTTAGATATATCTGGATTTTTACTTTCTGGGGAAAAGAATTGGGAGGGGTGCAGTGCAAAGTAAACAGAGAAGAGAACTGAGCACCAAGACCCTTGAACCATATTTCCTATTTAGGATACTAGGAGGAGACCATTATGCAACAGGTCTCATTTACCACAAGACACCCCAGCTTTGGTGGGGGTGGTCAGCATGATAAAACAGAGAGAAGAACGGAGGAGGGCACCTGAGCCTCCCTAAGATCATCTGAGGCATGGACGCTGAATTGAAGTCCAGTCTGCCACGAGGCTCTGTTGCGGTAGATAAAGAGACTACAAGGCATGGGCTGGGGATTGACTTCTAGGCCAGCACCTGGAGAGAGGATCAGGCATTGACTCAAGGTCTGGAGGCAAGGAAAACTGAGAGAAAAGCCAATTACCAAGATCGAAATGGCCCATACTCCTAGGAACACTGCCACACAAAGAGAACAGATACTAGTCCACCAGTCACGTGCTGTGATACTGGGCACCAATGCCCAGGAAGTCAAAGAACATCACATCATAGAACAGATGTCAGCCAGCATAGTAGCAAGGACTGGCTTGAGGTCAGGACCCCTCTTATTCCTCCCCACTCCACCAAGGCCATCAGATCATGTCAACTTCACCTTTCTCTCCTCTACACTTGGCCAAGACTTTAGGGAGAAAGTGGGAGTGAGGTTTCAACATTTCCACCCAATTTTAACTGCACACTCCAACTGAGACTGTTTAAAATAAAAGATGGCACTAAAATCATTTCTTTCATACCATTTCCCCATCATCCTCTGACAGCCAGTAGTATCATAGACAGCTGCCGGCAAACCCAAAGAGCTGCATTCTCTCCGTACTTCCGATTTAAGATGAGCAAACGTTACAGCAACACCAGAAGTACATGAGTGTGCTGGGCACATAATAAATATATTTTTTTACCTCCCCCTTTTTCTTCTCACATCATGGGCATTTTTTTTTTTAAATATGTATTTTGGGCTGTCCAGCAACCAAACAGTCTCTTCTGGCAGGGAGTATAGCAAGACAGATCAAAGTAGAGTCACAGCCTCCCTGAGCATTACAGAAACTGGACGAGAGCAGTTTTTCTTCTGCCTGGCCCCTCACAGCTAACGCAGGGCATGTCACCTAGGTCTAGCTAAGTGGACTTCCATACTGCTCTTTAAAGCTCCAGCAAGTATTGTCAGGTTTCAAGGAGAAGCAGAGGTTTCCAAGGCAGGAGTGACTATGCAATCTGAACGTGATTGTGAGTGTCCATTGACAGGAAGCCAGGATGCTGGGTCTTACCAGGCAGAACGGAGTCTGTGGCATGGCCTTGTCAGCTGCTATCTCTGTCAGCCTGGGATGCCTTCGCAAAATACTATAGACTGAGTGGCTGAAACAACAGAAATTTATTTTCTCACAGTTCTGGAGGCTGGGAAGTTTAAGATCAAGTTACGCGCCGACTCGGTGTGTCAGAACTCCCGGCCTGGCTTGCAGACATCTCCTTACTGTGTCCTCACATGGCCTTCCCTCTGTGTGTGCACGTGGAGACAGAGACAGATCTCTTTCTTCCTCCTCTTACAAGGCCACCAATCCTATGGGATTAAGATTCTACCCCGAGGACCTCATTTCACCTTAATTATCTCCTAAAAGCCCTATTTCAAGTACAGTCACAGTAGAGGTTAGGGCTGCTTTGCATCTCTCTATTGCTGACCCAATTCTAATTCATCAATTCTATCAAGTCTCTCATGTCTTTCCAAGAAACCCCTTTTCTGTGTAGGTTAACTGCGGCTAATTTTTATTGTTGGCAACCATGGAGCTAGACTGGCACAGATACGAGTATCAGAAGACAATCACTCAGGGAATTGGTGTTGGTTATTTGCCCTAATAGGGGCTAAAGAAAATGAAAACTCAGACTCTGGGAATGTGAACCTGTCAGCCACAATGAATAGCTGGGTAAGTTTTCTTCTGTGGTGATCTTTAATGAAGTGTCCGTTGAAAAGAAGGATTTAAGGGATCAAAGTGTCACTGCCACTGAACAGTGTGAATGGCATGAAGAATGTGGAGACACTGGGGTGAGCTGGATGCCGCTAATGGGACTGGACAGCTTAAAGAAGGGCTGAACAAACTCAAAATCTCTGTATGTTAGCTTAAGGCGCAGACCCCCACAATTTCTCTGGTTGTGACAAATGGTTGCATACACAGATGTCTGCCAAAATCAAGAGCAAATTTTAAATTTTGTGGACTCTGGAGTACAAGCCCTTTGAACTGCCAGACTCACCAAGGTGCTCACATGCAAGGGACAGTGCTCGCTAGCAAATAAAGGAAAAACCAAATACGGAGAAAGCTATGGAGGCTTGGAAGTAACCCCAAACCATATTCTATACTAAGCCTTGCTTGACAGCCAAAGAAGAGCCACCTCCTTTCTTTTTGCATCTTCATCATCTTACACCAGGGCTGAGCCAGCTCTCTGGCTCTCTATACAGCCCTTGATCGTCCCCCTGCCGCACAGGGCGTCATGCCGGCAGGACCTGCAGAGGGAGCAGGGTTACCTTCCATACCTGGTTAAGACAGTAGGCTAGAAGATGGGAGAAAAACCTTCGAATATAGAGGACCTGCTATTTCAGAAAAGTCTGTATAGGTCTAATGGTCTGGTAAACTTCAAAGTCTATGGCAAATACACTGTTTATCTAATACTGAGAGCCATAATGCTGCATGGGCCAGAACGGCTACCATGCACACACTCATTCCATTGGCCAGGTGACTCAAAAGGCTTCTACCATTTAATGGCTATACAACTTAGAAATTATGGTCCCACTGATTCAACGATGCCCAGAGCAGACAAGTAACTCTAAAAGGGAATCATAGAAGAGGTCTTTAGATTTGACAACAGTGGTGGCAAGAATATAGGCTACACAGGAACTCAGTGGCCTTGACTCAGTGCCTGGGCCATTGCCCAACCAGAGTCAACCTAAACCCTCAGTATTGGACCATATCTTGAAAGGGTAATTAGCGAGGTCACTCACTTTCATCTTTCCCCATCATGGGGAGAGGAATCAGTATCTTTTCTCTAGAATAACTACTTATGCTGAATTTTCCTCCTGCTTCTCATGCTTCCCCCATGACCAGCAGAGTCACGGACTTACTGAAAACTCTATGTATTATGGGTTTGGGCTGTCTCCTTAATAATTAGCTTCTCTTGGTTGGTTTCTGCCTGTCCTCTGAGTGTGCTTTTTCAAACTTCATGTTGATTCTGTGAGTTACAGAATATCCTTTCATTCAAGTTCTTCCCTGCTTAAATCAACTATAGCTTCCAGTGCTTAAAATTATGAATTCTGGAGCACCTCCCCTACCTCCTACCCTACTTTTATTTCTTCTATTACCTGGCTCCTTAGGCAGACAGTTGCTACTAACCTTTGCACTAAGTCAGGCCGTCCATCCATTCCTACCCCAAATATTAAGCACTATGCCAGGCACTGCTGGTACACAGAATTAATGTGCCTCTGACCAGGGATGAGGACCTATGAGAAGGTGTGCCTTGAAAAATCAAGGGGATTGGATCAGTAAATGGATCTGGGAAAAGCAGTTAGTGATCTGTGATTACATATTTACTTGATATCAGGTCTATAATTGGGGTGTTAGTGATTTTCTCAGTGAAATGTACTTAGATCATCTACCTGCCATGTGTGAACCTTGGAGTCAGATTTAAAAAAAAAAAAATCTCAAAACAACTTTTGTGTTCTTAACATGAGCTTCCAGGCCCATGTTTTGCCTCATTATTCATCTTCCTGCTGTGAAGAGGCTCTTTAAGTTACCCTAAGGTTGTATGGAATATTAAAGGGACGGATCCTTCATAGCAGCTTTCAAGGGACGTTTTCATTCCATGCAAAAGTTTTTACTTCTGAACTCCATCAGCACATTAATCCTTGATCTAGAGAGTGTGATATGTTGGTCAATTAAGTGGCTAACTGATAGTTAAACAAAGTACCGGACCATCTTCTTTAGGTATAATATTTTATTTTCCAGTACGGTACTATAATGAAGATATAATCTCCTTTTTAGCCTAAAGTTCACATGATGCTCTGGGGCCCTTTTTCTCAATGTCCCTTCCCCTGCTGTAAAACTACAGATTACAGAAGTACAGGAAATAAGATGGTGTCCACTGGCACTAAGTCTTACTCTACATTTTGTCTTTTTTATTGAATTCTGGCTTTATTTTTAGTTGTTGTTTAGCACCCTTCTGTTTTCACTGGAAGAAATAGTTTGGATAAATGAATTTATTTGACTGTACCACCTATGGTACTCTACCTAGGTGCTCAAAAACGTAAGTTAACTTTTAGCAGGAGACTTCTGCTTTAGAATATCAAAACTGGCCAGCAACTAAGCCAGTATCTCTTTCAATGTGTAATTTAAATCAAGAACTAAACCATTAAAGCTCTCCTGACCAACAGCTGAAAAGAAGTATCAGGGATAGGGAAAGCAATTATCTTTTTTTTTTTTTAAAGCAGAAATTTTGTCTATTCAATAAACGCAATATCTAAAAAAATAAAATGAAATAAAATTCTAGGGTATCTGTATTCCTAAAAAGAGCCCATCTTTTTTTTTTTCCCTTTCCTCCTCCATTTTTTTTTTTTTTTTTTTGTCTTTTAAGAGACTTACCAAGATAATATGAGGTTAATATTGTTAAAGAAAATGAATGTCCTAGGAGAGGATCCCTCAATTGCTTGACCTTGTTAACAAGAGGCTTGAACCCTCTATAGTTAGTTCTGAAAGAGGATTAACACTTTAATCAAGTGTCAAAGGGGAAATGGCAGGCCTTGTTCAAGGAAGCAAAATGTAGCAGATGTCAGTATCTGTCTGGAACAGTGTCCGTTCTTGTCTATAGAACAGAAATGAAAAATAAGAGTAGTGTGTGTCATCTTCACTAGGGATTTTTAATTTGCATCCAGCTGTCACCATGGCTGTTCTCCAGATACCTGCCTGTTCTTTAAAGTTTAGAGATAGATGGTGAAGTGTAGGAACCTGCGGGCCAGCTGAAGAGCTTGAGTCAAGGTTATACCACCAAAGCCTGTGTTTTCCCAACGTATCTCCAGGGGTATCGAGTTTGGCTTCCACCAGGAAATTGTAACCCTAAGAACTGCTGGTTTCATATTTAAGGTTCCAAATAAATATTTCTACCTAGATTCTCTGGAAAATGACTTTCTTTGGCAATGCTCTTGGGGGCCACCAAGGTGTTGGAAGAGTTAGAACTCACCCATACATGGTTTAGAATTCAAATCTTGATCATTTTCTTTAATCACTTCACATGGAATGTGGGGAGAAGGGAGAGGGGAGTGGTATAGGTGTCGATAACTAACAAGGAGTTCATACACAGTCTTTGGCAGTCCCTCGTACAGTGCGAAGAGAGGGTAGGAGCAAACGTCCCATTACCTGAACTCTGAACTATGAAGGGAGAACCCAGGGGGAGTTCTCATAATTGTCTCTGTGATGACTAAATGAGGTTTATTTGTGAACTTGCCCTGTTTAGAGTACAACTTTGCTCCTGTCCAGCCATCTAACACCTGCTTGGACATACCATATCTCACAAAAGGAAGGAAAATTTATGATGTCATCATGCCGTTGGAGGCGTTCTCTACAAACAAGGGGCTGTGTCCTCCCCCAGGGACCTCTGGCCTGCCATGGTGAAGTGAAGATCAGGCTGGCTTTGTGGGTCTCAGCTTCTGAACTACGAAATCATGGTGTGTGGTAGATGTGAGCAGTCCAATCTGGAGCCATTAGCCCCGTGTGGCTACTGAGCACTTGAGGATGCTTAATGCAACCGGGGAATTGCATTTTTACTTATATTTAACTTAAAAAACTGATATTTGAGTCCACTATTTAAAAGCTTTTAAATATGTTTGGAGCAACTGCAACATTTGATTTTGCTGTTTCAATTGCAAATTTTAAGAAGTCTAATTATTGTTCAAGTATTTCCAATGAAAATTTAGAGTCTGGGGGTGCCTGGGGGGTCAGTTGGTTAAGCATTTGCCTTTGGCTCAGTTCACGATCCTGGGGTCCTGGGATTGAGTCCAAATCAGGCTCCCTGTTCAGCAGGGAGTCTGTCTCTCCCTTTCCCTCTGCTCCTCCCTCCTGCTCATGCTCTCTCCTTTTCTCTCTCTGAAATAAATAAATAATAATATTTTTTCAAAAAAAAGAAAAAAAAGAAAGAAAATTTAGTTTTCTAAATTGGGGATATCCCCTAAGTATAAAATAAAAAAAAAAAAAAACCAGATTTTGGAGACTTAAAAAATAATGTATAATATCTCACTGATAATTTTTATATTGACTACATATTAAAATGATAATGTTTTTAATATATTGGGTTAAATAAAACAGTATTAAAATTAATGATGACATTATGTTTGTTTTTTTAAAAGCTTTTATTTTTTTATTTGTTAGAGAGAGAGAGAGAGCGCACGGGGAGGGGCAGAGGAAGAAGCAAACTCCCTGGTGAGCAAGGAGCCAGATGTGGGGCTAGATTCCAGGACCCTGGGATCATGGTCTGAACTGAAGGCACTGCTTAACCAACTGAGCCACCCAGGTGTTGCTGGGTCACTATGTGTTTATTTGTTTGTTTTGAATTAACGTATAATGTATTCTTTAAGGGGTGTAGGTCTTACACAATTCACAATGCTCACCACAACACATACCCTCCCAATGTCCATGACCCAGCCACTCCATCCCTACCATCCCACTCTACTCCAGCAACCCTCAGTTTGTTTCCTGAGATTAAAAGTCTCTTATGGTTTGTCTCCCTCTCTGGTTTTGTCTTGTTTCACTTTTTCCTCTCTTTCCCTATGATCCTCTGCCTTGTTTCTCAAACTCCACATATCAGTGAGATCATATGATAATAGTCTTTCTCTGATTGACTGATTTTGCTTAGTATAATACCCTCTAGTTCCATCCATGGCATTGCAAACAGCAAGATTTCATTTTTTATAGGTCTGCATAATATTCCATTTTATACACACACACACACACACACACACCACATTTCTTTATCCATTCATCTGTCGATGGACATCTGGGCTCTACTCCATAGTTTGGCTATTGTGGACACTGTGGCTATGAACAATGGGGTGCAGGTGCCCCTCCAGATCACTACATTAAGCAAGGGCAAAAAATGAACTATTGGGACTTCATCAAGATAGAAATCTCTTGCACAGCAAACAGTCAACAAAAGTAAAAGACAACTGACAGAATGGGAGAAGATATTTGCAAATGACACATCAGATAAAGGACTAGTATTCAAAATCTATAAAGAACTTATCAAACTCAACACCCAAAGAACAAATAATCCAATCAAGAAATGGGCAGAAGACATGAACAGACATTTTTGCAAAGAAGACATCCAGATAGCCAATAGACACATGAAAAAGTGCTCCATATCACTTGGCATTAGGAGATACAAATCAAAACCACATTGAGATACCACCTCATACGAGTCAAAATGCTAAAATTAATAAGTAAGGAAACGACTGATGCTGGCAAGGATACAGAGAAAGGGGAACCCTCTTACACTGTTGGTGGGAATGCAAGTTGGTGCAGCCTCTCTGGAAAACAGTATGGAGGTTCCTCAAAAAGTTGAAACAGAGCTAACCTAAGACCCAGCAATCGCAGTACTGAGTATTTACCCCTAAGATACACAAGTAGTGATCTGCTCATTACATTTCTATTGGACAGTGCTAGACTAGACTACCCTAGTCAATTCTACACTTACAGCTTTTGGATTAAGTATATACTGGAGAGGATGGGAAGCCAAAGCAGAAATTCTCCTCAACCAATCAAGAAAAAATATATTTTTTTAAAAGTGCAAAAGTGAAACAAAAGCCTTCCTTAACCACCTCCCCTCACATCTCTTCCAAACTTCAAGTACTTAAGTAGTGTCTCCCACAGTAACAACTTGGTGACTGGTTTGCTCTGTCTTGGCCAACACAGGCGATTTTCCCCTTCTGTTCTCATAACTGGGCCATGTTGATGGATAGTTAACGCTCAAGTTCATGGGAATAAAATTAGAGGCCTGGCTGAAATGGAAACCCTGAACTCCTATCTCCACACAAGCTCGCTCTCAGGACTTTTCCTTAAAAACCCCATAAAGCCAATGTAACTTTAATGCATAGGTCATACTCCCTCCCCGCCAAAGTATGGTGAATACTTTCTCTTCCTTCCTTATTATTCCTCCAGCGTCATGGCATTCTTCATTTCTTCCATTGATACTGAGCCCTTTCCTTGAGCCAGGCACCATGTTGGGCATGGAAGGGAAGGACATGCAGCCCACCCAAGGCAGACATTTAGATAATCATTAGATGGACTATGTTCATGGTAGGAGTGACGCCTACCAGAAGTGGAATTACCAAGGAGATAATCCTTGACTGTTCCTTCCTCCTTTGACTTCCTAAAGGGAGGCAGACAGGAGAGAGAGCATTCAGGGATGGGAGGCGTACATGTGTGTGTATGGAAGCCAACGCCACATGGCACTACAGACAACGAAAGCAGATTGGTCTTTCTTGAGCATAAGAAACAAGGCGTGGGAGGGAAGCAGTGGGAAGGGAGGGAGCTGACCGGAAGCCATTCAGCTCCTGTTGATGAGATATAAAGAAGAGAGGAAGATCAGAGAACACTTCAAACACCACCAACAGGTTGTATAAGTTTTCTCCTCCATCCAGAGTGGCTTATGCATTACCAGCAAGTTAAGAAATTCTCATCCTCCCAGGGCTCATTGCAGAACTTGGGAGTTTCTAAGATATTTGTGGCATCATCTTTGTCATTCAACAGCATTTATTGGGTGTCTAGTATGAGCCAGCCACTTACCCACCCTAATAAGGATACAGAACACTGGCTCCTAACTAATGTCCAGAGGTCACGGGCAGTCCTGGGCGTATTAATAACAGGCAAGGCAGGGGTAGTCTGGCAGGGAAGCATAATGTTTTTTTTTTCCTTTCTTACAACTTGGGAATAAAAAACCCATATTTAAAATATTTGGGGGATAGAGATATCCTGCTTCCCAGTCAGGGTGTCCTATTTTCAGCCTTATTTTTCTGTAGTTCATGACTTAAATATGTATTGAAAAATAATATTCATAGGGACGTCAATCCTTAATCATCCTGGTTTAAATTGTTCTCCGGAGTGTTTCTCAGAACAGGTCATTACAATCAAAAGTTAAGAGAATGTTCATTATAGTACATGGTGGAGAAAAGAGACTTAAATTTGGGAAAAGTCCCTTCCCTTCATTTTTAAGAGTAAAGTGGCAACATGGCAAAAACTTAGTGCACTGGAATTCCATTGGATATAGAAAAACATCGATGTTCTGAGATCACTCGTTTGACTATTGTTACATTTTCCATCCTTGCAGTATGACTTAAAAAAACACATTCTTCCATATACTATGGGCGATAATACGCCACGGATCTTACATACACCATGGCTTTAAATAGTACCCATCCAAGAGCCTCACTGTGTCATAAAATCCAATAGTTCATCACCTCCTACTTCTGAACGGCTACCGTTGTCAGGAAAACATTGCCATGGCTCAAGCCCCAAATCAGAAGCCAACCCAAACCTGCCAAGTGGTGGATTCCCGCTGCCCACTGCCCGATGTGCCCCCCAGTCCTCCCTCCGCCGGCTCCCTTCACACGGCATGTGAAAGGCGAGCACGGGGCACCTTTGTCAGCCAGGCAGCTGGGTGACGGTGGGCTGCCAAAGGTTGAAGAAGCGTCTGCGGCGAGAGGACAACTTGCTGAATCCCTGTCTGAAGTTCTGCCAGTCTGGACCCTTCGGGCATCGTTTAATGTCTAGAGCTGCAGGGGCTAGCTTTGAGTTCAAATCTGTATTGTGGAATCTGAACCATCGAAACACCCACTGCCGCAAAAAAAAAAAAAAAAAAAAAAACCTCTATGAATCTTGTTTAACAAAACAGGAAGAACTTCTGCCAATGGCGGAGAAATAAATTCCTTCTTTCCTGCTGCTTGGACCACAGCATAACGAGGGCGCCCAAGCTCTCTTTGCAGTAATAAAACGGAATGCCCAGGCTTTTTCTTTTGATGTGTTCTAGTTTCAAAGTTGAGAGTTGAGGCCTTTTCATCCTTAATTTATCTTCCCTTGTAAATATGTCTGTACCCCTTCCAATACCTGCAGTCTACACATTTTCAAAATAGAATTCACTCCTTCTCCTATTTCAGTTGTATAACTTTAGGTTATGGGTCAGATTTTCGGCTAAATAAACATACCTCGGGCTACAGCTCTGCAAATACCTCTGGCGGCAAATTAAGTCAAACAAATGTTTTGGTTGGGTGGTGAGGTTGTTTTTTAATAATCTTTCTGATCTGCCTGGAGGTCCGAGGATAGACTAGGTGAACTCCCAAAGGCTTTTCTAACTCGGTGTTTCCTGCCACTTTAATATGCAGTTCTTGAAGTCTGGCGAAGTGACAGGTTTAAACTTTCACCACCAGAGGGTGCTCCTTGTTTGCTTCTAATAATCCTTTCAGGCTCAGATTTGAAAGATTAGGGCCCTGTCACAAGACTCCTCCCAGCAGCAGCCTGCATCACCCAGGAAAGGGTTCCAGAAGCCCTGTGGGGAGCGCTCTACTTCAAGGCACCAGATTTCACTTTGGCTATTATGTGCTTGGAACCCAAACTGAAAAGCTCTGTAGCTCGCACCAACCAAACTGCACAAATACATATATTCACTGTAAACCAAGCAAGGCATGCAAATCATTCTTCATTCTCGTGCTTCTGTTCAGTGTTTACTACATAACAACCATGAACCCGGAACTCTCCCACTCTCTTCACCACACCAAACAATAAAATATCACAAAGTAAAAAGAGAATTTGCTTGGCTATACCGATAATGCTCTTTTCCACGAAGGCAACCTCCTCTTATCGGAAGCACGCACCTCTCCCTCTTCTGCTTACGTGGGATTTCTTGTTTCTCGGGGGAGCATTTTATCAGCTTCAATTTCTTTTAGAGTATTATTTGACTGACTGGGATGTGCATGTGAATTTTCCACCCGATGTTTTCCGGTAGGCACAAAGAAACATAGAGATTTTAACTGGTTTTAAATTTTAAATGGTAAGAAACTCTAATGTGTTTTCATCTGAATGGCAAAGTCAATCATGGATCAGCCAAGTGTTTCTATAAGGTGCCAGATTTTTGGCTGTGTGAGCTGTGAGTGCTCTGTCACAGCTTCTCGACCCTTCGATTACAGCAAGAAAGGAGCCACACAGACTACAGACACCAACGACTAGGTGTGGTTGTGTCCCAAAACACTTGATTTTGAGGAACAGGTGCTGCTGTTTGCTGACTCCTGAAAATTATGCCTCTTAATGTTCACACTGTTCTTACTGATTAAATTCAGAAAAGTTTCTAGTATGTTACAAAGTTGAGAGTTGAGGCCTTTTCATCTTTAATTTATCTTCCCTTGTAAATATGTCTTTTCCCCCTTCATACAGTTTTGACAAAAATGTCACCTAAGTAATCCATTTTAAAGTTCACGGGTCCTTTGGAGGCGTACCATTGGGCTCCCTGTCCAGAGCTTTTAAAATCTGTGCCAAAGGAGTCTTAAGACTTTCACAGTGTGTCATTATGTTTATGTCCTGGGAAGATCTGTTATGGTAAGATATAAAATGAACCAGAAGGATGTGACACTGGCAATTTCTCCCAGAGATCATATGGAAAGCAAACAAAAGACAGAGTTTACCTTCAGACTGATGTGTAGCGAGGGGAGTCTGGGTCTCCTTGGAGTAGGACACGACTTCCCTGGGCAGGAAATCCACTTGGGTAACCTTTGACACACCCAGCCTGTGCAGTCTTCGCCTGTGAGTGACAAAGGACAAAAGCTCAGGGAGGAAGACATTCCTTGCAGAAGAGCGATCAGTAATAACAAACAGGACCAACACAAATCTCAGCCTACAAGTTCTCAATGCAAGTGGCTGGGCCATAAATCAGAACAGGCCTCAGGATGGCATCTGGGGCATGTGGCTTCTTGCCCCACTTTGGTCCTACTTTGTTGGTGATGTCAGGTAGGTCCCTCATGCTGACCCTCACTCTATCTTGGTCTAGCTCAGAGAAGACCCCTTCCATTCGGAGCACATTTGATTTTGCCTGATTTAAATTTATAAAGGGAATTTTCATTGGTAATAGGAAATCTTAGCCTGTTATATGCCATGGACAAAGGAAAAATAATAACTGTCAAGTCAGAAGAAAAGAAAGATGATTTCTGAGTGGAGTAGCATGTTTGCCATGAGAGTAACGAGGGGATCATGCAAGGGGGAGTGGGGCACTTCTCAGTTCTCCAAGATGGAGATAACAGCGACCAGCATGCGAATTTGCTTAAAGATATCGCCATAGCATAGGGGGCGAAGAGGGCGCTGGGCTAAGAGTGATAAAGGTTTGGCTTGAAATTCCCCAACCACTCTGTGACCATGTGAAAACTCATTTCTGAATATTTATGTCACACTTCAGGTCTTTAACATCTGCAGTATCATCTGTCCTTGTGACACCTCTGTGAGGCGGAGGGAAAGATGTTATCACCATTTCCATTACAGATGAGGAAAGGGAAGTGCTGTGTAAGAGATAAGTGCAAGTACATGCAACTCACAAATGGTAGAACCGAGGCCAAAACACTGCTGTCCTGCTCCAGTGCCTTTCCCACCAAGCCAACTCTTCCCTAGGGTTCTTAATGGTGAATTCTGAGCTACTGCAAAAATCTAAAGTGCCTCCCGAGTCAGCCAGGAAACCTCCAAATCATGGAGGCAGCCCCCTGCTTCCAAGCTGTGTGTGATCTTGAACAAGACACCTAACTGCTCTGTGCCTCAGTTTTGTCATCTATAAAATGGAGAGATTACTAGTACTTGCTATTGGGATTGTATCTGCACTACATGCATAGAATGCATGTACTACATATATATTATGTACACATATGTGCATAATTTACACATATACCTTAAAACAATTTCTGGAACATTAGTTTTCACCAATAGATTTAGTACAAGCATGCGACATATTCTACCATGTTTCTTAAAAATTTCTGGACATAGAGTATGTACGAGTGTCTCTGTGGGAAAGGAGTGAAGGCGAAAACACACAATTCATCAGTTTCTAGAGGGAATCCCAACTACATTCCCTAGCTTTCTAGGACCCATCTCTAGTTATATTATTGTTTCTAATTATTACTAGCAGATGGCACAGACTCATTGTATTTTTGATTCTAGTAGTAATAACAACATGAAAGGTCACGCACATCACAGCTAGAAACGTCCATGTACGATTTCCCAAGCATTCTAGGCAAACAAAATTTTCTTCTTTTCTGTGAGTCACTCACACAACCGAGGGCTAAGATGTGCCCAGAGCAGACCAAACAGACACAGGTTTAGACAACAAGCTTGCTTGGCCCCCTCTGAAGTCTCAACAAGCCCCACACAGGCCTGGGCCTCACGGGCCTCATTCACTCCAAAGTCTGGGCCCCCAAAGAGGGTCACGCTGGGTTCCTGACCCTCTAGGCAACCTCCTCACACAGAATTAGCAGAAAATAAACAGATATGCTAGAAACGAAGTTGCCAAACAAAGTAAAAGTCTCAAGGTTTCAAAGTGGGAAATTCAGGTTTTAGTTGAACATCAGAGAAGAACACTTTCTTTGCTGAAATGGGTCTTTCTTGAAGCAATTGGAAAACAAAGCATGAGTAGACACCGCAGGATGGGTGGGGTGCTGCCTTTCCTGCTGTTTCATAGCCCAGAGCAGCTTCCTGAAGGCCCGCGAGGACAGGCTGCCTCACTCAAGGAAGGAGATGGCAGAGAGACATGTGCACATATCCAACACAGGTGTACTGAGAAAATAGAACAGTTAAAGGAAACGGTGTACACCGTTTCAGTTCTTTTACAAAAAGATTTTACTTATAAGAAGGTATGGTTCAGAGGAGGAGGGAGAGGATCTCCAGCAGACTCCATGCTGAACGCAGAGCCCCATGCGGGGCTCCATTCCACGACCCCAAGGTCATGACCTGAGGCGAAACCAAGAGTCAGACCCTTAACTCACTGAGCCCCCCAGGTGCCCCACTGATCCCACCATTTCCATTGGGGTCACCGCTGGTATAAAGAGATCACCCCGGATCCTAGACTTCTATGGGCATCTGTGCAAGGCACTAGAAGTTACCCACACCTGCAGGCAGGGATTCCAGGGCTTCTAACTAACAGGAGGGAAGCCGTAGGCCTATCTTGTTGGATAACCAGCAGCAGGCACTGGAAATAGGCAGCAGACATGTAACTTGATAATCTACCACGGCAAATCAAAAGCAACTGGTAAAACAGTACAGCATAAGGGTTAAGTCATGTACTCATTGAGAAACGAATTTCAGTTCAAATCTGTGCTTGGCCACTTACCAGCTAAACGGCCAATGCAAGCTTTGGACAAGTGACAAACTTGTTGAGCCTCAAGCTTCTTATCTATAAAATGGGTATATATCACTGGGTGGCTGTGAAGAGTGAATGAAGCTAAAACTTGTCAAAGCACTTACTTTTGAGCCTGGCACATAGTAAGCAGCTCCTGGCTTAAGTGTCTCTACTCTCAATTTATCTTTTTGGTTGATTATCATAATGCTTACATTTGTTTTAAAAAATCAGAGAAGGTAGATTTATTAATGCTCTAAGTAAAAGACTTTTTAAGATAGAAGCTTTGGGGGGCAACTGGGTGGCTCAGTGGATTAAGCCTCTGCCTTCAGCTCAGGTCATGATCTCAAGGTCTTGGGATTGAGCCCCATGCCCGGCTCTTTGCTCAGCAGGGAGCTTGCTTCCCTCTCTGCCTGCCTCTCTGCCTACTTGTGATCTCTCTCTCTCTCTCTATGTAAAAAAAAAAAAAAAAAAAAAAAGCTTTGGAGTTTTCCTCTGTCAATGAGACCTAAGAATCACACTACTAATTTCTTGTATGGGCACATGTGTAGTTTTTGCTGGTTGGAAGAGTATTTTCTTTTCCTTTAACTGAAAGCACTTTTACTGTGAAACTTCTTTGCTTTCAAAACTTATCTTGTATAAGTGAGCTTTTCTTACTAAACAAAATATTTTATTTTCTCAATAGTTATTGAAAAGTTTCAACCAGTCCCTCACTGACCCTGTGGTTGACAGCTCAGGGTCCCAACTCCACCCAAGCCATCAAAAAGAACTAAAAGCCTAGTTGTGATCACGTGATCCTCCCAATGTGTCCATCAGTGGATACATCGATAATAAACTTGTGGATGATTTGGTCTCAAATTTTAAAGCAATCCCTTATAACACTTCTTGCAGTAATCTTGACAGATTACTGTATCTTTCCATGCAGTCTCTGGATTGATTAAGCTGCCTTTGTAACAGATGCTTTTATTCTTTGTGGCTATTTTGCTGTTGCTTTAGTAACTATGTAGTTATAATGCATATAAAGAATTTTCATATATATATCTTATTTTATTCTCGTTATAATTTTACATCATATTCCAATTTTACACCTGAGAAAATTGAGGTTCAGTGATGTGAAGTCATTTGCTCAAAATAACAAAAGTAGTTAGTGACCAACTCAGGCCTTGGCTCCATCAGACTCCAAGTCCAAGGATTATGTTCTTAGAAACTGTTCTCTGTTGACCTTGTTCTCCTCTTTTTCCTTGTGCCTGACGAGCATCGCCTTAGTGAGGTGCATTCTTAAAACCTAACAGAGTGGAGGGCCAAGCACCTGTGTTCATTTCATAAGCATGAAAGAGGATTCCTGAGTCGTGGCCAGGCCTCAAGTATCAGAACATAAAAGAAGGATAGTGTTTGCCTGGTGAGAACCATGCAGTTGTTCCCAGTCCTAGCTGGTTCAGAAAGGCTGGCCAGGAGGTGGCACCCTTCCACAGCAAAGACCTTCCTCTTCAGTGTGCTCTCTGAGTCCTCAATTCTGAGTCTGCCCTGAATACATCTTTGGGCCTGTACGTCAGGGGATCCAGAATCCATCCACTTGTACAACCCTGTGATCTAGGACTTCCTCAGCTTCCCCTTTTGCAGAAAAGTATTTCTACAATTTTATCAGCTGACAAGATTGTTCTAAACTATGTTTAAGAGATAACGTAGTCAGTATTTATTTTCTCTAAAAGTCTGAACTTTGAGGGTGCCTGCGTGGCTCAGTCATTAAGTCTGCCTTTGACTTAGGTCATGATCCCAGGGTCCTGGGATTGAGCCCCACATCAGGCTCCCTGCTCAGCAGGAAGCCTGCTTTTCCCTCTCCCACACCCCCTGCTTGTGTTCCCTCTCTTGCTGTATCTCTGTCAAATAAATAAATAAAATCTTTTTTAAAAAAGTATGAACTTTGAGCATCATATTTATTTTTAGTCAAGACTTACCAGTTCATAATTCTTTATTACAAGAATGCAAATTAAACTGCTTAGCAAAAGAGGGGGGAGAAAATACCCGCAAAAGAGGGGGGAGAAAATACCCACTGTACCACTCATGCTACTTTGATTCCTTTTCCGTCTAAGTAGGCTACCAATTCCATACTGACTCTTTGGTCCTGACTCTGGGATAGCTCTCCTGCCCACCCAGCACCCCTCCTGCAGAGCTCCTCATCTTACCACTGTGGGGCAGCTATGTCCACCACAGCCCCTTTCTGGCCAGGGCGGTCACCTCTTCCCATGTCTCACAAGGATGCAAACTTACTCATTCCTTATTGATTCAGCTCTGCATCTTGGTCCTCAGTTCAGTTTCAGGTACAGAGCAGGCACTAAATAAATGTGTGAGGAAGGGAGATAAGACTAGAAGGAAAAGGAAGAAGGCATCATGTACGTACCTTGAGCCTCTAACTGTTAAATGCCATGGCAGATGTGGCGTATTATTAAATGATACCCTATATTTTTCACCTCAATAATTTATTCCAAAATAAGAGGTTTTAATAGAACTTTAAATGTACTGAATTAAACATGTATCATATTCTAAATTGCCATAAGAAAGCAATTCAATGTCACTTAAGAAGTACAATAAGGCCTCTTATATTTGGATTCACCATGACCACGTCTAAGAAATCTAGAGAGAACCTGGATGGGAGAAGTCCCAGAGCAGTGGATCCCAAAGTGTGGTCCCTGACCAGCAGCCGCAGAACCGCATGGGAACAGGTTAGAATGCAAATTCACAGGCCCCACCTGAACTCCGCAGAACAGAATCTCTGGGATCAGGGTCCAGTGATTCTGATGCTCACTAAAGCCTGAGTACCACTGAGTTAGAAATACTGGGCAACGTGTGGGAACAGAGACTGCACTACTTAGCCAGATCGACCTGGGGCTCCCCAACCCATAGCCAAATCCTAGCGGCTAAGGCCTTAGTTTAATTGAAAAGGGAGGATGCCCCTGCATCGTACCGCTGTACCGTCTCCACTGAACTCATAAAGGAACCCGACGATATCAGAGAACGGGCTTCATACAGACAAAGCTTTAAGTGAGATGGCTGCCGTAAGAACTTCACAGATACCGTCAGCTAATTCTTAAAGGTCTGTTTATATCAGAGTGCATGATTCATTTTGTAATTCATCATCAATATTAGGAAGTAAAGCTGCAAGACAGAGCATGACAGGAGTAAGATTTTTCTTTCCACTAATGTCACAATGCAAACACCTGTACGAAGACACAGAAAAGCCAGAGTAAAAGTATATTTCAGGTGCCTAAGCAGGTCTACAAAGTTACAAATTGTGAATCACAAAGGGCTCTTAATCATAATCTCAGAGTGTCCGGTGGCTGCACATCATACAGCTAGATGAGAGACCGATTCGATCCAGCGGCAGGAGAGGAGTGACTGTGGATAAGGTAGCAATCGGGAGCCTAAGCTGGTAAAAAGCCAGTTTGTGGCCTCAAAAGCCAGGAAACCAAAAAGGGTCACTGCGATAATGGGAAGTCTGGAGCAGGGAAGAGACTTGGACTCATGCAGGTCAAATCAGGAGCAGATCTTCTCAGAGACAAGGAGTTATTGAGCCAGATGCCAGAGTGGGTCAGGGCTAAGGAATAAAGGAATGTCTTCACTGGACCCACACTCAGTCCTGCTGGGTTTTGTTCTTGCTTATTTGCATGTGAGTATTTCATCCCATGATACATTAATGGTGTTGCCAAAGAATTTTTCTAGTGCTGCTTCTAAAATTCTTTGAGGTTTCTCTCAAAGAAGATTCCTTAAGATGGCAAGAATGGTAATGGTTCCATGTTCTTCCTTGTCCAAACAGCTTACGTGGGTATGTACAGTGTCTTTGACAACTGGCAAAGGAACTGCTTCAGCCACCAACATTATCAGCAACCACAAACAATTTTGGAAGCATGGCAATATGCCAGATTCTAACATTACAGGCAGAAAAAAGAAGTTGAACATATACATCAAAAGGCAAATAGGAATGAAAGGTAGAAAATAATAAGAGTCAATATGAGTAATTCATACAATAAGTGGAACAGGGTAGTGTAAAGGGCAGATTACTATGTGTTTCAATAAATGAAGGAAGTTTCACTGCAATTGAAAGGTCTGAGGTGAGTCTTGAAGGACAGGCAGGAGCTGGTCCAGTGCAAAGACTTGGTGACCGAATTCACATTTTGTACCGGAGAGACTAGGTTTTCAGAAGAGAAGTTTTAAACTGAAGAGCAATAGGTCAATTTTAGGGAGGTATATTGAGACCAGACTCTTAGAGCTTAAAATCTTCAGTTAAAGAACTTGAACTTCATGCTGTGGATAATAGGAAATTACTGACAGTCACTGTTAATAGAAACTGACAGCTGCAAAGGAATATTAGTATATCAACCACATGAAGAATGGTGTCTAAATGTCTCTAACAAGTGAGGGACCAGAGACTATGTGTGGGACCTTAGAAGCTGAGTATACGGGAACTGACAAAGGATCTACAAACAAAGGGTGGATGGATTCAGTAACCAGAGAATCCAGGCAAGCATTAATTCATAGGAGGCAAACAGAGACATGGTTACTGGATTTGCGATTGATGGTCTAACAAATGTAGACTTGGTCCAAGGTGGTGATGGCCCTGGGAACAGAAAGGACATCCTGTAGTTTGGTGACTCCGGAAAAGGATAAAGGGTAGATCTTAGCAGTTTATGAAGGGTGCAGGAAAAGGAATCGATTGGTGATTCTTTCAAGCCCTCATTAAGGGAGGAAAAGTGAGTGATGTGACTCTAAGACACAGGGGAATCCAGAGAAAGACAGGCTTTGGGGTTAAAGATGAGTACCTCAGTGGATGAGCCTATGGTGAAGGGTTCTCCAATTCTATGTGATCTAAGACAAGACAGAAAATATGGCCATTGGAGCCACCCAATGAGAGCCCGTATGAGAAAATGCTGCATCCATAGAAGGAGTAGAGGGAGCCAAGGGCACAAAAACTCATGCAATATGGAAGAGGTTGAAACAACGGTAAAGGTTAATTTGTTCTCCAAACACTACACTGTCGCAGTTAGGTGTCAAGGTGTGACATCTCGAGGACTGATACCTACGGTTGGGAAGGGGACACCACATAGAGGAAAGGTGACAATGGGGCATCACCCAATGGAAGTGAACCTGGCCTTGCAGCTTCTCCCCACACTCTGTTTATCACCTGGGTTCCGAGTGGGTGTTTTCCCCCAAGGACTGGGAAGCAACCTGAGGGCTGATCTTCTCTGATTACTTCAAAAAAGAGGAGTTTCCATTTTCTGTGTTCGCATTTTAAAAAATCATCTGAGGAGGTATTTATTTCGTTTCTATGATATTTACTTCTTACTGTGCAGAGATATTAGTTTGGCAGCTGAAGTATTTTTCCTGAACAGAAGCAAATGTCAAGTCTGGCTCAGTCAACAGGCACAGCCAAAGGGTTTGCCTTGAATTTCATACCACGAGTAAATCCTGCAAATTTCCGGGAGGAGAGAGAAGTCAGAATGGTCCTGGTTATAGTCTGAGCTTGTCTGGACCAGGAAGTTGAAAGCTTAGAATTATAAGGACAGAAGGCACAGAAGTGTGTTTTCTCTAATATTACGTAAAAAGTTAAATAATGATAAAATCTTGATAGAAAAGGCCTTTTATTGATTCCATATTCATGAGCAGGCCGCTGTTGCAATATCAAGCTATAAAATTATACAATACTTTAAGTCCCTTAGTACCAAAGTATAAGCACACACTCTTGCCAACTGGCTATATTCACTTTTCTGAAGTGGAATAAAAAAAAGAATATAGTTTTATGAAAATCCTGCTGCTACTGTGAAACAGAAACTATCCTCTAACTGCTAACTCAAGGTTCTTGAGAACATAGAACAAAGTCTGGCAGATAGCAGGCAGCTTCCCAAGAAAGGTTTGAGGACTGGCTAAACGAGTCGCATAGGAAGGAAGGAAGTAAAGCACTTCTCCCGCTCTTGTGACGAAATTGTAACTGGGTCTGTTAAATCGAATTTATTAAGGTTTTTCATGGATCAAAATTTATTCTCTATTTAGAGATTCTGAAATACTTTTTACCATTACCCTTTGATACACACACACACGCACATTATAAGCTACTGTTCTATCTCTCCATTTCTGTAGAAAGTGTGATTGGGTGTTATTAAAAAGGCAGAAACTACGATGTGGAGGAAATATAATTGTGAGGGGTCAATAAAATCAGAAGGCACCAAACAGTCCTGTATGTTATTGGGTTTAAGTTTTGAGTGAAGGGCCACAAAATACCATTTGCTCATTGATGTCTATTCATCATGGAGCATCTTTGCTTCCGTCCTAGCCCCACACCCTTTATGCTGACTCAGCACATCTCCTTAAAGACTGACAATCTCACGGTGCCATTTGTACTTAAGTTTTCCTCATAAAACAACAGAAATATTTGAGATATAATCCCTTTTTCAAATTTCTCTATTGGAACCCCAAATTTCACTTCCCAGCCTATTCAGACTTTTTTTTTCTCCTATTCTGTGACCTTTTACTCTTTTTATCCTCTCATTTCATTCTCTATTTCTATCATCTTCAATTCACTTGATTTATCACAATAGCCTAAGAGAGTAAAGCATTTTGGGTGCTGTCATAAGTATTTGCCTGGTTAAAAGCAAATCAAACAAACAAACAAAAAAATCAAAAAGCAAAAGAATAAAAAAACACCAGAGTCAAACTTACATTCTCATTTTATTCATAATTTTCTTGAGGCTTTTTTTTCTGAATGCCTTATCATCTCTCTTATCTCTCTACATTGCCATTTGCTTACTGATCTAGTAAACATACAAGATATTATACAAATCAGAATCAAGTGACATAATATTTGTGCTTTTAGTGAAGTTGGAGTAATAGAAACCAAATTTACTCTCCACCTGAAACAACCAAAAAAGGGGGGGGGGCAGCAATTTAAATGAAACAACAGTTTGTAAGATACTGAAGGTCAGGCAACAAAGAAATGTGATGTACAAGAGAGGGGAAACAGAAGATGATTCTGGTAAATGCCCAACTTACTGCATTGAGAGAATTCTCAGGCCATGATGCAGGGAAGAAATCCACATGAAATCTACCAGGCTCCCTAGGTTCAGGAGATGGAGCAGAGAGTCTAGGGAGACCAAAGAGGCTAGAATTGACAGGACAAAATAATAGAAAGTTAAACTGCACAAAGAGAAAACTCCGAAGATCTTCTTAGGGTTGCCTTTGAGGGATTCAGCTTAGTACTGACTCAGCGCAAGTGTGTGAGGAAACTATCTGAGGCCAAGGAAAGAACTATCTGAAAAAATCAAAGGTAAGAGTTCTGGGCACTCACACAGGAACAGGATTATTACCTGTTCCCTCCCACTCGGCTAGAAAACAAGATTTAGGGGCCATTGTGTAGAACCTGCATTAAGTGTCTTGCCTCAACAGCAGGAACTAATTAGCCCTAGACTGAGCCCTGCTCCAGTCCCAACTAACAAATCTTGAAGGAAAGACTTTAATGGATCAAACCATTGTCAAGTGAATTAATTGTGCCTCAGAACAAATCTCAAGAAGATTTATAGAAATTCAAATACATTCAATACCTAACAATATTCACAATGTCTGACATCAACCAAAGATAAACAGACCTGCAAAGAAGCAGGGGAAAAAAGGACTATAATGAAAAGATATAAGTCAGTCAACTGAAACTGACCCAGAACTAATACAAATGATGGGCTAACAAGCAAGGCTATCAAAGCAGTTACTAAAACTGTATTTCAAGTATTAAAAATTAAGTAGAAACATGTAAGTTTTTCTTTAAAAATCCCAAATTGAACTTCTAGAGTTGAAAATCACAATGTATGAAATTAAAAATTCACTGAATAGTTTTGATGGAATACTAAATATTGCAAAACAGAAGAGTAGTGAACACACACACACATACACACACACAAAACAAGGGAAACTATCCAAAATAAAACACAGATAGAAAAGAAAAATAAGTACAGAGTAATCTAACTGTGGGAAAATTTCAAGTTCTGTAATGTACATGTGATTTGAGTTCCCAGAAGAGCAGCAGGAAGAGAAAAAAAAAAAATTGAATATTTGACCACCTAATGGTCGGGTTTTTCTAGATTTGTTGAAAACTGTACACCAAATGATCCAAAGAATCTCAGTAATATAAAGTAAGTCTGAACAAATTAAAAGGACACCAATAATACAAAATATGTTCTCAGGGCACCTGGTGGCTCAGTAGGTTAAGAAGCTGACTCTTGATTTTTGTTCAGGTCACAATCTCAGGACCGTGAGATCGAGCCCTATGTCAGGCTCTGGGTTCAGCACAGAGTCTGCCTCTCTCCTTCTCTCCCTCTCCCTACCCCTCTCCTGCCTCCTCTCTCAAATAAGTAAACAAATAACTCTTTTTAAAAATATGTTCTCTAACCACAGTCAAATTGAATTAATCAGTAACAGAAAGATCTATAGAAAGTCCCCAAATAGGTGGAAACTAAATAACGTACTTTTTTTTTTTAAAGATTTTATTTATTTATTTGAGAGAGAATGAGTGAGAGAGAGCATGAGAGAGGAGAAGGTCAGAGGGAGAAGCAGACTCCCCACGGAGCTGGGAGCCTGATGCGGGACTCGATCCTGGAAGTCTGGAATCATGACCTGAGCCGAAGGCAGTTGCTCAACCAACTGAGCCACCCAGGCACCCCCTAAATAACGTACTTTTAAATAACTCATCAGTTGAAGACAAAATAAAAAGGAAAACTGGAAAGTATTTTGAACTAAATTAAAATGACAAAAATATACCAAAATTTGCAAGATGCCACTAAGTAGTACTTATGAGTAATTTTTTAGCCCTACCCACCTATATTAGAAATGAAGAAAGATCTCAAGTCAATGACCTCTGCTTCCACTTTAAGAAACTTAAGAAGGAAAACCATATTAAATATAAAGTAAGCAGAAGAAATAATATCAGAATAGGAATCAGTGAAATAGAAAATAGAAAAATAGAGAAAATCAATGAAACCAAATGCTGGTCCTTTAAGAAGATCAATAAAATTGATAAATCTCTACCATACCAGAAAAAAGGACATAAGATAAAATTTGCCAATATCAAGAATGAGAGAGGTGACAATATCTATAGATTCAGCAGATATTTAAAAGATAATAAAGGAATACAAACACAGTTTTAGGTCAATAATTTTGCCAATGGAGATAAAACGGACATATTACTTCAAAGACACAAACTGCCAAAGCTCACTCAGAAAACTACAGATCACTTCAATAGGTCCATACTATTAAAGTTACTGAATTTGTATTTTTAAATTTCCCCCCACGATAAAACCCCAAACTCAAATGCTTTCATAAGAAATTGTATTCCACCATCTATTTAAGAAATCCCTGAATATTGAATTTATGTCACCAAAAGCATGATCCATAAAAGAACGGATTTGTAAATTGGAATTTGTCAAAATTAAACAGGTTTGTTTTCTTAGAGACACAGTTAAGAGAATGAAAAAGATAAGCCACAAATGCAGAGAAATATTTACAAACTATTTATCAGATAAAGGTTTGTATCCCAAAGTATGTAAAGAAGTGATGTATTGTATATTGGTTAATTGAATTTAAATGAAGAAAAAATAAATTAAAAAATATGTAAAGAACTCCCAAAATTCTAAAATGAGAAAACAAATAAACAATAAGGGCAAAAGATTTAAGCAGACATTTCATCAGAGAAGATATTCAAGTGGCAAAGAAACACATAAAGAGATATTCAACACTATTAGTCACTGGGGAAATGCAAATTAAAACCACAATGAGATACTACTACACTCCTTTAATAGTGGTTAACAAAACAATAATTTAAAAAAAAATCCAAATCAAGTGTCATCAAGAATGGGGAGGGACTGAGGATCTCATGCGCTGCTGGTAAGAATGTGTAGCACTAAAACCACTCTGAAAATACCTTGACCATCTCTTAAGTTAAATGTACATCCACTGTATGATTCAGCCATTCAATCTGGTGATATTTGCCCAAAAGAATGGAAAGTGTATGTCTATAAAATGACTTGTACATGAAGGTTCATCCGTTTTACTTGTAATGGACAGAAAACCTGGCAACAACCCAAACACATATCAAAAAGTGGCTGGATGGGGTGCCTGGGTAGCTCAGTGGGTTAAGCCACTGCCTTCGGCTCAGGTCATGATTTCAGGGTCCTGGGATCGAGTCCTGCATCGGGCTCTCTGCTCAGCAGAGGGCCTGCTTCCCTTCCTCTCTCTCTCTGCCTGCCTCTCTGCCTACTTGTGATCTCTCTTTGTCAAATAAATAAATAAAATCTTAAAAAAAAAAAAAGTGTCCGGATGAACAAACTGGCCTCTCCATATGATGGACCACTCAGCAGAACAGGCATGAACTACTGATACACACCTCACATGAATGAACCTCAAAATAGCTATTGAGTGACAGAAGTCAGTCAGAAGCATACCTACCACATGGTTTCATTTATTCTATATTCCAGGAAATGTAAATGAAAGTATAGTGACAGAAAGCAGATCAACTGTTTTGGGGGATGGGGAGAAGCAGTGTGAGGATAACAAAGGGGTATGTGGAAACTTATAGGGATAATGCATATGTTTATTATCTTGGTCATGGTGATGGTTTCATAGATGTGCATACATGTTACTTCAACTTGAATACTTTAAATGTGTGTGGTTATTTTTTGGTCAATTATACTACAATAAAGCTGTTTTTTTAAATGTCCACTATATTTAAATTAAAAGAGGAATCTGGTGACAGATGAAGCTCTGGGCTATGATCAACCCCATGCCAAGGATCAAGAAGAGGAAATAAAATTATCTCTAGAAAAATCTTGTTGCCTGAAGTATAGCTTATCCAACTGTGTATGAGGGGAAGGCTGCCCTGCACATAAGGACTATCAGAAATGGGAAATTTTCATTGATCGGTATTTAAAATTATAATCTGACTAAAATAATCTCCTCTCTGCATGTTCTTTACAAGTTCTCCACCATTGACCAGTCCGTGGTTGAGAAAATCTCATCTCTCCTCTCTCTTTGACTCTCTGGGCCTGATCTTAAGTAAAATGTGGCAGGCAAGGTGGGAGCCACAGATATGCCATCTCCCCAGAATAAGTCACAAGTTTTAATCTGCATAGTCAACTGAATTTTTGCTTGGAAAACACATCTAAATGGGAAAGTTCCCAACTGTTCCACATCAGCAAGTGTAATTTAGCAAGGCCACAATCTGTCTAAAAATCTGTTAAGTGCATAGGCTAGAGTCTCTGCCAGTTCCAGCATCCATTTTTTAAAAACACAATGAAATACTGAAGGACTGCACTCTGAAATTCCTCTGAATTGTAACACACTATATGTTCATATTCCTTTGCTTGATTTAAGCCATATTTCTTGGTTATTCAAATAATAAAAATTGAAACATGATATACAATGACCTCCAAGAACTAAATAGCCAAGAATTTAGTGATGTTGGAAGAGTGCTCTCAGTTACTTGAAGCGTTAGAGCATTTCCTTGGTTTAGCAGTGTTGTGAGTCTGCTGAGAACTCTCACATACACAAAGGGCCAGGGACAGATGACATTTCACCTGACACCCAGACAGTCCTCCAACCTCGTGTCCACCTATAGTAGGCATGGACACTGATAGAAACCCACAGATAATGTGCCCAGGAATCTCGGGAAATCAAAATAAATGATAACTAAATAAACAAATAAAGACCCACTTTGAGATGCATTGGCTTAAATATAGAAAGAAGAAAAATGATACTCTTGTAAAACACTGTAATAAAATGTGCTCGTCACATTCGGAGGTACCCGGTGGCATACTGGCAAATGTCTCTTAACGGCTGCGAAAACAAGGGAGTGTGCCCCTGGTTTGTGACATTTGCCAGTTGTTACGGTGTAACTACTCCCACCATGGCTGATTTCACTGAATGCAAAGTTGGGAAGAGACACAAACGAACCGGATCTCCTGAGCTTGAGCATGAGCTGGTACAAATGCCCAACTGCAAAGGTATTATGCACCCCGACAGCTAACTTCCATCTTACAAGAGAAGTAAACTCCTTTTCTAAGACAGACTTTTGTGTTTTATTCTTTGGGGAAAAATTTTCCATTCTGGAGCTATCTTTTAACCTGGGACGGTATATTTCCTTCAGGGGGAAAAAAATCTTTTTTAATATAGAAGACCTCATCCATCATAGAATATTTGCAACTTCTTAATACTGAGAAATGCAACAAATCTGCTTTTTCTTTAAACAGGAACCTTTACGTGTTCAAACTTATTTAAAATTAAATGCTTATTGTGAGTCCCCAAAAAAGTGAAAAGAAAACGAAACAAACAAAGACAGGACATTTTAATACCAATTTTAAACAAAAATTAACCCAAGGCAACTTGTTAGTAGAGGGGAAGGATGATTAGGATCTAGTCAAGTGTAGCTCCCACCACAGAACGCACATGCCCCAGCTTGAAGCCGAGGTGTGGGTGTATGTTTGTATCTTGGTTTCAGGGAAGTAACATTTTGCGATAATAGGAATTTAGAAAGAGAAATCAAAAGCCACTTTTTGTGGTGTTTTCCACAAAGAGAGACTTTCTTCAAGGTTTCACATTATACAGAAACTAATGGAAGGAAATAAACTTCTCCAACTGGAAGCTCAACAGAAGGGGGGAAAACCTGGGAAACGACAGCTCCAGCATTTCAACACAAGTGTCGCAAAGAAATAATAAAAGGAGTAACAAAAGAGCAGACATATACCCAAGTTCTGAGTCTGACTGCAGCTGGAGCACTGAGGGGTCTGTGTCCCACTGCAGGGTCCTAATCGTGCAGCACAAAGGAAAAAGAACACAGAGAATTAACAAAAGGGGAGGAAAACAAACCAAACCAAACCATGTCATTCATCAAGGCAATGGCATATACAGTACATACATAGAACATCTCCCCACTCCCCCCGCCCCTCCATCCCCAGGTGCAAGGATGACCCCATGAATATCAAGTGACAAAAGAAAGCGAGGAATTGTCCTTCCCTTTGAATGTCTGTTTGGTACCGGAAGCTGTGAGTGTTTTCACGGAGGGAAGCCCAAAGCTAACTACTCAAACTCTATATACCTCCTCACCCTTTGTTGTTGTTGTTGTTTTGTTTTGTTCTGTTTTCTACTCAAGCTGGACTGATTTGAGCATGCAAGCTGGTTCATGTTTCTCGGATACCCCAGAGCCCATCCACACCTGGGAGCACCAAGCATCTCCCATGGGGTGAAAAGAACCAAAGGCAAGGCGGCAAACGGGTGAGAGCCAGAGTGTCTGGGGGAGACGGTCAGGCCAGGTGGAGCCTGCCATCAGGTTCCTCTGCTCAACTTCTGGCTTCTTCAGGTCCGTTACTGCAAGAACAATGCACTGGATTTTGAGGCTCGTGGGTATTTTGGTGTTGTTTTTTTTTTTTAATTTATATATTACACTGAGATGATCACTGATAATAGCATTTGTCTCAAGATGCCGGGGGTCGTTTACATCGTTTAAATATTTCACAAGAGACCACACAGGGTCTCACCAGTTAGCAAGGCATTCAGTTTTCCATGTTATTTCTCCTTCAAAATAAAGGGGGATAAAGCAGCTCTTCTAGAAACCGAGTGCATGCAGGAAACTGTCCCGAATCCCATGCCCTCCGCTTCATCTCAGCAAGGCCCACGGACCAGGATCCCCAGCCGCTCCTGGAGCTTGTCGGAAGCGCGGGCTACAGGCTCACCGCAGACCCGCTGACTGCACACGATGGTTCAGTAAAGTCCCGGGCCATCTGCGGGCACCCTGAAGTTTGAGAAGCCCTCCTCGTCTTCCTCGTCTGTGAAGACTTACCGTGGCTTATGAGACAATTCAATTTTAGGCTGACCTGGCCTGTGGCCATCTTCCAAACTTACATTGAACCACGGCTCTCCTTCTTCTCTGTGTCCTATTGGATGTCCTAGCCCCCTAAGAGTGTCTGTGTGTCTTCCCTCAAATGCCATCTGCTCAGAGAGGCTTTCCTCCCCTCACTATTCTGTAGCACTTCCTTCATCCCCTCCTCTTACAGCCCTTTCCTTTCTTCATAACACCTATGTTTTTTTGTATTATACATCCATTTATGTACTACTGTTTGCTGTTTGATCCAGATTTGAGCCTCATAATGGGGGGAGGCTCAAACACAACGCATGGATGAATGGATGGATAGATAGATGGTCTTTCTCTGATTTCCTATGAGGATAATACACAATTATACCTACAAAACTCCAAGCAACTATTTGAACAGAAGCTTTTTGGGATGCCTGGGTGGCTCAGCTGGTTAAGGGTCTGTCTTTGGTTCAGGTCAAGATCCTAGGGTTCTAGGATCAAGTCCTGCATCCGGCTCCCTGCTCAGTGGGGAGCCTGCTTCTCCCTCTGCCTGCCATTCCCCCTGCTTGTGCCTGTGCCTTCTCTCTTTTGACCAAAAAAATAAAACAAAACAAAATAAAATAAAATAAAAATCTCAAATAAAACCAACAACAACAAAAGTAGCTTTATTTCTTACTACCACGTTCACCCCATAACTACTATTGAGATTTCTCTGAGTCAAACCCTACGCGTGTGACAGATGCCATTTAAGTTCCTCTTCCTGAGGCAGCAGAATGCAGGTCACAGCTGCCCTTACCAGCTCTGGCTGTGCTCCTGTCCTCTTAGGAACATTCTGAAACCTGACAACTCGAGTCCAGAGAGAACTAACCTGCCGCTACTCCTTAGACCCGAGCTTCTCAAATCTCAGTGCACACACACGTACTTGGGAACACCGTTTGAGCATGCAGATTCTGGTTTAGTAGGTCTGTGACATTTCTCAGAGGCTCCAGGGATTATAGATGTTGCAAGTCTGTGGACCACACTTGGAGTAGCAAGGTCTTGACTTAGATCAGTGGTTCTCAAACTCTGACAAGGTTCAGAATGATGTGGAGGACTTATGCTAAAATACGGAACGCTGATCTCCAACCCCAGAAATTCCGATTCAGTATGGCAAGGGTGCATTTGTACTCTAACCAGTTTCCAGGTGAGGCTTATAGCTGATCCTGGAGCCACGTTTGCAGAATGACTGGGCCAGGCTAGTGCTTTCCTTAGTCAGCAGGAGACAGCGTCACTGATCCTCAAATATGTCAGCCTCTAAACCCATGATTAACTCAAGCCTGGCCTAAGGCCCAGGCCCCTTTCCGACCAATTACATCAGAATGTGCAGAGCGAAACCCAAGCATCTGTATTTCGGAAAATTCTCCAGGTGATTCTAAATGTGCAGCCAAGGGTGAGGACCCCTGCTCCCGACTCTTTCTCTGCTCAAAAAAAGCAAGGCCTTCCAGGTTCTGGGCACAGATTCCTTCCCCTTGTTGGCGAATGTAATGGTTATAAATAGTGGAAGTAACAGACTCCATTACAGTGATTCACAGCGGCTGTTCACACGTCCCTGGGGATCAGACCTTTCATCTTTAAGGGCATTTCTTTGGCTACAGACAGAGCAGCAGCCTCTGGCTCCAGCCGGCTGTGAGGAACATTCCTCTATAAGGGGTGGGGTCAGCTACTTTGCCCTCAATTTGCCTGAAGGTTTCGGATGGGATGACCTTGTTTGACCTTTTCCACTTCTGCCAGGCAGGTGAAGAACGCAGCCGCTCCCAGGTGGTCTGGTTGTCCTGTTACTTATTGGACAGCTCATCTGAACTCACTGTATGCTTAAGAAGTAAAAATGATGATTCCATCAGAATCACTCACTTAAGGAGTCAACAGATCAGCAGTCCAAGGTTGGCACTGATTCAGGCAGAGCAACCAAGGTGGTCTCTGTAACCGACCCACCGCAGTCCTGCCCCGCCAGTCACACATGTATTATTTGGTGAAAGAAAGAGTCATCATTAGCAATGAGCAGCGAGGTAAGGTGTCAAGCCAATGATGCAATCAAGTATGCTAGTTTTATCGTCTTCTCATTTTTCCCATTGTTATCTGTGGGGTGGTCAGGCTTGTACAGAACGCACTTTCCCTTAGAAAAAGCACTTAAAGCCAATACATCAAATGGGCAAATGTTATTTGTGTCTCCAAGGGTCACCTAGAAATGTGTATTGAATGTTTGCTGAATTCCTTCTGTGCAAGCTCGCAGAGACCCTTCTCTATGGGTGGCAGGACCTTGGACAGGGCCCCACCGGGAGAGGAAGGTATTGGGGCTAGGCTCCACTGTGTGTCCTGAGGAAGGTCTCTGACCTCGGCAAAAGGAGGAGGCAGCCCAGAGACCCTTTAAAGCTTTTTTTCTGATATTTGAAAACATCAGATGATGATTAAACTGCCTTTCAGTTCTTTCTTTTCCAATTCGTATACTTTTATAACCAATCGACATACACCTTAACTTCCCAAACATCTTAGTATCAAGCTAGTGTATCACTGAAAATAAAATGATGGTTCCCCCTAAACCTTCTTGGGCAATTTGAAATCATGGCAGGTGTTTTTGTTTTTTTTTTTTTTTTAATAAAAGAAGGAGTAAAATCAAGTAAATAAACATAAGTGAACATAACATATTCCCACAAATTATCATATAGAAATCACCCTATTTACCATAGTAATCAGTTCTCATTTTCAGTCATTTCTGGAATGGACCAATCAGTGCATGCAGGGAGAGAATATTTTTGATAAGGGCATTCATTTACTTATTCAATAAATATCTATTAAAGACCTCATAGGTAAAATACTGTGATAGAGGATGAAAAGAATTCTAAGGAAACTACAACTCTTATGAAGAGATAAAAATATGTATAAATAATTTAGCAGAACACAGCAGAAAGTAAAACATACACAGGTGTGCTCTGGGAAAGCAGCACACCAAGTGGGCACTTAAGAATGTTACATTTTAGTGAAGTAATGAGACGTATGAATATTTATACGTAATGATATGGGGATAACCAATACAAAAAAAGGAAATAGTTGTCATTACTTGCCCAGGGCCTGGCACAGTTTAAAGTTTCAATAAATGTTAGCTGAAAAAAAAATAAACAAATGCCATAAGAACGATTAATAATGATAGCTATCATTTCCTTTCAATGAATGTGTACTCTGTGCCCGCCAGCCAGGCCCTGGACTGTACTTGGATCATCCCTGGAAGCCAGAGCAGGGAAAGCCCCTCCCTCTGAAAAGATCAGAGATTCATGTAACCTGGTTTTGGAAGGCTGGGGTGAGGATCTGGACATAAACTCATTTTCATCCAGGCCTGGTTTGTTGGACTTCAGCCGCTGAGTTGGTTTCCTGGGTCTAATTAAGAGTCTGCTATGTTTTAGATGTCGACTTACCAACTTATCATGAAAACAGTAACTGCCAGGGGGAACACTTATACACGACCGATAAAGCCTTCTGTCCTTGAAGGGCCAGTTCCTGGGAAGCCCGAAGACCAGCTGGGTCTTTGGGATTGGAGAAAGTGCATCTGAATGTTTTACTCCTACAGCTTGTCCTTGCCCTACCGCCGAACATGTCCACCTCCTTCCACAGGACCAGACGTAGCCCCATATTATCAGTCTCCCCTACCCCTATCCCGTTACTGGGATGCCCAACTAAACACTTTCTGATTGACACCATCTTCGTTTAAGTACATCAGTTAGATTTTGTCTGCTGTCCCTACATGGAAAATCATCCTGGTGTTATTTGCTTATTTTTAAGTGCTGCATTTGTCTGTACTCATCAGTTTTAGGTTATTTCTTAGGTTAACTCTCTGACAATCTAAGGTACGATTTCTGATCTTGCACGGGAAACAGCACCCAGTAATTCTCCATCTATTCTGGACTAAGGAGCCTTGTCATGGTTGTATGGTCCCATAGCTGGACTGGCAGTTCTGGACGGGTCCCAGCCTTGTTTCAAAATACTAGCTACAGAAGCTTCCCACACCATGGAAAATACCCATTCACTAATGTGACCCTAAATATACCAGCCAATGTAGCCCTCAGCATCTCATCTAGAAAGGCCTAACATGTAATATTTAGTTTATAATTTGGGAGACAACATGGTTTTTGTTACTTTAAAAAAAAAATAGACAAAACATCAAAATTCTTGAAGTTAGCATTGACCTAGTCAGAGACTAACCAAACTTTATATTTCAAACATTCTACCAATTCATCACTAATTTCTTACAAAATTCTCCCTCCCTTGGTTCAGCTTTTTTGCTCAGTTTCACTTTATTAGACAGAAGTAAATATTCAAAACCAATCCAAAATAACAATAATCCCTGGCCATTTGTTCAGAATATATATAACTTAGGAGTGGAACACATGAAGTCTGTGTTACTTATACCCTGCTCACTGATGAGTGTTTAACTTCTCCCTCTTCAGCTCTGACCAACTAGTAAGTTGCTAGTTTCCATTCTTTCCATCTTTATTAAACCTCTGAGTAGAAAGCTTTGAAATTCTTGCCTGAAGAGTGTCTTTGCCTTGACCTTTTCTTTGGTTATAAGAAAGTAACGTTTGAAAAATATTTGGAAGGCATGAGTTAAGAATTCTGTCATTTGTCACGCTAACACTCCACTCACATACACTGCTGGAGGCATTTAAAATCAGTATAGTTCTTTCGAAATTTGCAGTACACCAGTGGACAGCAAGAACCATTAACATAGAATTGTTCCTGGACTGGACTGGTTTTACTTCCAGAAACTCAACCTATGGAAACAAAGCATCACAAGCAATAATAATAACAAAAATGAAGGTGACGATGGTGATGAGGATGATGATGTGATGGTGACAGCCTCTACGTCATTAAAGTCCATGGCCAGCTTTGGTATGACCCTATTCCTTCCATCCCCAGAAAGCTACGCACTTCCCAATCAGGGTCACCCCTTCCCTCATCTCTGTACTCTAACCCCGGTTACTCCACAGCTGTCTCTCCATTTTCTGCCCAAAATAACCACAAAGTCCTTATCACCACTGGGTTCCAAGTCCACTTTTTCACATGCCTTTTGGACATACCCATCTGCACGCCAGAGCCATCTTACCCTTCTCATCCCCTCCTTTGTTTCCTTTTCCACCCTGCAACCTTAGATTAGACCTTCAGGCCTTTACGTCAGACCAATCGTTGCCCACTAGTCCTTACACCTTGAAAGCATTATTAAAGTAGTGTCCCATGGGACGCCTGGGTGGCTCAGTTGGTTGGACGACTGCCTTCGGCTCAGGTCATGGTCCCAGAGTTCTGGGATCGAGTCCCACATCGGGCTCCCAGCTCCATGGGGAGTCTGCTTCTCCCTCTGACCTTCTCCTCGCTCATGCTCTCTCTCACTGTCTCTCTCTCAAATAAATAAATAAAATCTTAAAAAAAAAAAAAAAGTAGTGTCCCAGACCTCACCTAGACCTGTGGTTAGGTACCTGTGTTTGTAATGAGTTACCCCATGAATTCAGTACACAGCCACTCGGTGTGGGAGCCAGGGATGGCAATTATCACAAAGGCCATCCTCCTCTCAGACTTAGCTCTTTTCCCACTGGCTCCTTCACATGCATTCTGCCTCCCACACTCTCCCAGCCTTTCCTTCTGTGGACACTTTTCCCATCATCTGGAATGCTCTTTCTCCCAGATCCACTTGCCCAAAGTATATGCATTCATTAAGGTCCAGCTCAAATATCATGCTCTCAAGATATATTTGTCCTCAATAACCTCATTCAGAAATAACTTGTCTCTCTCTGGGACAGGAATATAGATATACTTGGGCCTCTTATTTTGCAGTTCTCTATGCTCATCTACAGTCCAAAACCTGGATGGAAGACCAAATCTGAGGATGACCTACAGGAAGTAATGAGTACTGTCATAAAGCCCAAGGACCTCAACATCAAGCCAACAGTGTGTTGCACCCAATCTGACTTTTTGCCCTGAGTCCAAGGACTGGATTTCTGCCTTGGTTCTGTGACAAAGTCCCTGCCTTATAGCTCAGTCCTATAACCACTGTTGGGAATTCCCCTTCAGCAACGTCCACCTTCGGACAACTGGGCCATGAATCGTGAGCTATGCTGCTCTACCTCCTCTGTCCTCATCCCTCTAACTCAACCTGCACCCATCACACCCAGTGTTCTGTAAGCTGTGCACCACACGCACATGTGCTCGCACATGCACAGACACGCAAATTAATAAATATTTATCGAGTACCAAATATGTGTCAAGACTCTATGTAGGGTAGGAATGAACCAGAACCACTTGTCCCAAGTGAATATACTACAAATTAATTACAGATGATTTGGGAATAATGGTTTATGACATTATTGCCCATCTCTCCAAGTACAAATATTTGAGAGCTGTAATTAGTTAGCAACATTTCCTTAGATGGCTTCAAATTAAATCTGTCAATTTGCTGGAAGCACGTTCTTTAGAAGTGAGAAGAATTCCTTATCTTTATATTCCTTGCAGGTCTAACATTTACTATATCTTTCACACAATAAATCCTCATCTATTTAGTGAGTGAGTGGATAAAAGAAGAAACAAAGGAATGTTCTTTACTTGCCACTTCTGCTGACGGGCGTGAAGGCTGAAGGAGGCAAGCTGATTCCTAAAGAAATAGTTTTTACTTTCATTTTACTAGAAAATGAAAGAATAAATCGGGGCATGTCTGGCCTCAAATCCTTCATCTCTCCCAAGCGGAGATTTGTGCGGAGACTAAAAAGAAGTCCAGCGATCTTTGCTACCAAATGAACTCAGCAACTTTATTTCATCCTTGAAGCAACTGCCCTGAAACGCAGCTCTTCCCATTCTTTCCTCTGAGGTGGGAGAGACAGCGCGAGGGCAGAGCACCAAACTTCCCCAAATCCCAGGGTGTCTGAATGCTTTTAACAGGAGGCTTCTCTGTCAAAGAAGTCAGAAGGCACTAATCAGATACAGAAAATGGTCTGGACCTGTGTGAGCAGAGTGCCAAATAGAAAGAAAGTCTCCAGTTGGGGTTACCCCCAAACACCTATGTTTCTAAGTGCTGTTTCCAAAGGTAATCCGCTGAATAATAAGAACATTTAAAAATCTGTCATATCACTCAATCTGTCACTGTCATTTACATGTTGTCAGTTAATTAAGGATGGCACTGAAATGAGCTAATGTTTTACTTCCCAACTTCAATTATTTCCTTACTTAGGACGACAGTGATGATGATAAGATCTTCTGATGTCAGAAATAAAACTAGAATAGTGCAATACATACTTCTATTGGGTTCTTCAACATTTTTTTTTCTTGGTATACTGTGTGGGAATCTTCATTCTGTTGGCTAATATCCGAGTCCTAATGTGGAACTCCGCCACCAGCCACAGTGGGCTGTGCATGGACCCCATCTGAGATGGAGCCAAAGCGGAATCTAAGATTTCCCACCATGGAGGAAGGACATGTTTTCCCCAGATCTTTCCCAGAGGATCTGCTGTCAAGCAAACAGTCTCTCAACAAGAAAGCTCAGCAGCCCCTCGTTTACTGGATCCTGTAATCATATGTGGATGCTTTTACCGAGTGCTCTCCTGAAGACAGAGGAGTAAGAGATCAAAAATGTTCAACCAGCTAATGAGCTACAGAAGCAGAAAATCCTATAGTGTGTCTTTTATTCTAATTTCCAAGGAGACTGACTTTTAACAAGTTTTGTAATCGGTAATATCTGCCCTCCTGAAGTCAATTAAACTAGTGGCAATCTATCAACTTCTCTTTACATAATGACAGGCTTTTTTTAAAAAAGTGTATATAAAGATTTTATAGGCTTATTAAATGTCCTCCAAGGTTTTACATTATTTTATTGTACTTTTTCACCTTTACCCAAACCTTAGATTCTTCCCTTTAGCCTCTGATTCATCGGAGCCCCTTAGAAGATGGTGATGTTTTCACCAAAAAAGGATCAAAAGTCCTTTGAGGCTTATGGAGTGCTAGAGAATCCTATGAAATCCAAATGTGGATACAAATGAAAGTCCTGAGGATTTTCTGTTGGGCAATAAGGTGGTGTTGCTTCTCAGCACATCTTCCTCTCTTGAAATCATGGAGAAAAGAAAGTGATAACCATGTGCTGCCCACAGAGCTTGACTACAAACATATTAGTCTCGTTTCCTTATTTACATTCACTAGAAGGTAGATCGGGGACAGAGTTTATCAAATATTTAAATTTTACCAAAGTATCCTATCAACATGAAACATAATATTTACTATATAGAAGCCTAATGTTTAAATTGAACAGCACAGGGTCTGCAGGCATCTGCTCCTTGGTTCCGAGTTCTAATCTCAAGTGCACAGGAGGCGGAAAGTGTGAATGACCTTGGTACCTTTGTTCCCCTGTGAAGTGCTTCAGAAGACATTTATTCTGCCCTGAGGATCCCTTGGGAGGGGCCTTACCTCCCTAAAGCAAATCTATGCATGTAAGAGTTCTGGTTAATAGATACTGATCTCTGAGAGGACGGGAATCTATTTTAAATACAATAAGATTATGTGGGGGGCACTTGGGGAAAGCTGAAAATAATACAGACATTACATAAGATAAGAACATATGGAAATGGGAAGAGGGGCATTTGATTAGAAAAGCAAATTCAACAGTTCATACAATGACATGATTTACCATATACACACTGACATATACACTGTGCGAAGGAATACACACTAAGGTGTTAAGAGTGCTAACCGCTGGAGCGCCTGGGTGGCTCAGTGGGTTAAAGCCTCTGCCTTTGGCTCAGGTCGTGATCTAAGAGTCCTGGGATCGAGCCCCACATTGGGCTCTCTGTTCAGCAGGGACCCTGCTTCCTCCTCTCTCTCTGCCTACCTCTCTCCCTACTTGTAATCTCTGTCTTTCAAATAAATAAATAAAATCTTAAAAAAAAATTTTCTCTAGTTTTGGCCTGTCCATATGTTCTAATGGTATAAAAGGCACTGATGTTGTTTCCATAATAATAAGAGATTATTAAAAATAAAATGTGGGGGGGGGGACTTGAATATCCCAATTGTTTGGAAAGTAGATCTTAATGAAGTGTCAAGACCAGATGGCCAAAAAAGAAGATAGAAATTAATTCTGTTACTATCCTCATCCGCCATGCTACTTCTCACCACAGACAGACATCAGCAACTTCCCCTTCTGACTATTTTGTTAAAGATATTGCAAGATATGTGCTCCTATTGTAATCGTAGATTATATAATATGTTATCAAATTAACACATGCTTTATTTTTTAAATCACTTGGAAAATTTTCTTCCTTGAGTCAGGTTTGCGATAGGGCGTTGCCTCCACACTGGTGGCCTGGTGATCTTGACAAGGTCGACATACTTTCCTAGATTTGTACAGGCTAGTATGGCCTTCAGTTTAGTGGTATTATTGAGAACACTAAGGAATCTTGACTAAACATAAGAAGGGCCCTAGTGCAAAGCCCTCCATGAGCAATTCATGGGAAGGAGAAGAATAAATGTGGGCGAACGATTATTATTACCTAGATAATCATTTCTGGTGGAATATATAAAGGTTAGGCATTAAGAGTTGGGTAACCCAGAAAGGGGTCTCCAGGGACACAGACCACAATCTGTCTTTGGCCTTGTCATGTTCAATGTTTTCACATGCTTACTTGGATGAACATACAGCATCATCAAATTTGAAAATGAACACATGTTTTATGAGAGAATCTAGAAAGATCTCTTTCCATTGGAAAAGTGTGACTAATAAATTACAAGAAAGAAGAAACCAACAATAAGAACTAAAACTCACATACAACAGACTCTTTCCTAAGTGCTTTACAGATATTAATTTATTTAGTCCTAATAATATCTTTCAGGGTCAGTCATGTATACATCACTTATATCCATTGTTGTCAGACATCATGTGGGGTAGTGGTATAGATTGTGAAAATTTCTATCAGTCTGTCTGGGTTAAAACCTAGCACTGTGTGAATTTTAAAAATTACTTGTTTCCTCTGTGTCTCAGTGTCCTCATCTGTAAAAATTAGGATAATAGTTGATTCATTCAACCCACATTTATCAAAAACTCACTATATGGATACAACCTCAAATATCACTTCCTGACTTCAAGGAACCTGCCATTTCCTGCAGAAGAAAGACATATATTCAACTAAACATAAGTCAACTTTAAGGGCTATATAGTAATAAATGCTTCACCCTTGTGTATAAAAGATAGAGGCTATTGGTCTCTGATTAATATTCTAATCATTTTGAGAAAAAATATTTTTATTCTTCATATTTTTAAAAGTTTTAAAATATGACAATAGGTGTTTTAATTTCACAAGTATCATTAAACTATATCCGACCATGATCACTTTTTTCTTATTGGACCTTTTCTATATGCTGAATTACAACAACATGTTTTCTTATACTAAAATATCCTTGAATTTTGGGGGGCACCTGGGTGGCTTAGTGGGTTAAGCCTCTGCCTTCGACTCAGGTCATGATCCCAGGGTCCTGGGATTGAGCCCCACATGGATCTCTCTGCTCAGCAGGGAGCCTGCTTCCTCCTTTCTCTCTGCCTGCTTCTCTGCCTACTTGTGTTGTCTGTCAAATAAATAAATCAAATCTTCAAATAAATAAATAGAATCAATCTTTAAAAAACAAAACAAAATATCCTTGAAGTTTTTAATCAATACTAGTTAATCATAGCATAATACCTTCTTTTTTTTTTTAGCAGAGAGAGAGAGAGAGAGATAGGGAGAAGGGAGCAGGCTCCCTGCCTAGCAGAGAGCCCTATGCGGGACTCGATCCCAGGACCCTGAGATCATGACCTGAGCTGAAGGTAGAGACTTAACCCACTGAGCCACCCAGGCAGCCCCGTGTAATACCTTCTTAATATTGTGTTGGATTTCAGTTGTACATAGTATATTCAGGATTTTAAAATCTGTAAGTAAAACTAGGCTTTCAAATGTTTTATTAATAAAATTGATTTTTTTTTAATTTCTAAGAGCTTGTTCTTTGCCCAGTATCATTAACTGAGCAATGATTAATTGCTTCTACCAAAGTTAAGAGAAAGAAAAATTCCACAAATGTAAATTGTAAATGAGAAGCAGGTGACGGCAACAGAAGCAGAAACTGCAAAACAAACTAACCCTTTAAAATTAAATTACACTAGTATAATTAAAAAGTGATTATATATTTCTACCTTCTATTAGATTTTAAAACATTAACTCAACTGATCTTAAAAATCAATAAAAGGAATTTTCTTTATACTTGATTTTGTTAAAACCCTGTTTTAACCTTTTTAGTATAACAGGGCATATAGAGTGTGCCAGTTTGCAAATTAGGGGGTTGCATAAGAACTGTTTGTCGGGGGGGCTTAATAAAAAAAAAAAAAAAAAAAAAAAAAAAGAACTGTTTGTCAGTTTTGGCTCTGTAGAGAAAATTTCAGTTTTGGTTTGAGATTCTGGCACATGGATGACAGAATATATGTGCACCTTTTCGTAGGACCAGATGTGTTCATTTGATTTCTGAGTTATCTTCTGAAAGATTTTCCACTTTTCAAAGAGCCCAAATTCCACACACTTCAGCAAATTTGTGACTACAGAATTGTACTCTTAGGATTTAGCAAGCTCTTTTCCCAGTCCTATGTTTTATGAAGTGTTAAGGTTAATAGTAATTGTTTTCAAAGATGTTTCTTCTACAGAAAAATATGTTCCAACTGGAATTTTAAAAACTGAAGTATAATGTTCTTCTGAAATTTAACTCTCCTATCTATTTATGGAAACAAAAACATGAATTTACATGGAATTTTCCTTAGTCCAAAATAAGGGCAGGGTTTACTTAGCTAGTCCTAATATCTTCTCCTGAGGCAAAATTTGTGTTCAGTTTTTCTGAGAATCATCATTTCCCCAATGCCGTTTTTCTTGCATTCCTATGAAACCCACGCTCAGCAAGGGATTTGTTCATTCACGTCTTATTGACCATCCTTGCCAGAATGTTCCTATCAAGAATTCAAGTTCATTGGGATTTGTGATTCACCTCTTCCAAAGTGATTCACTAAGTTACCAAAAAAAAAAAAAAAAGGCATATACGTGGGCAAAGAAGAGTGCTGTTTTGGAGAAGAAATATTTGCTGTTGTCCCCAGAGCACTAACAGCATAGGTCAACTTTCTCTAGAAAGTTTTCAAAAGAGCTCACCAAGTGTGAAGTCAGTAATGGACTTTAATGCTGCCAACTGCACTCCTTGAAGTGAAGTGTTAATGACACCACACCAGCATTGTATAGAAGTAGGCAAATATATTAACTTAATGATAGGCCAGTGGACCCCCTAAGGAATGTAATTATATAGTGCCAACTCTTGTACAAATGTTAGATCTTATATAACTGTGTTATTGTTACTTTTTTTCCTCCCCTCAAAGACCTTTTGAAGTGTTCAAACCAAAAGATGAGAGAAGACATGTGCTGCCCCTCAAATCGGAAAGGCGATCTGCTAAAATAAACCAGCTTGGTGCCCATGAAAACCTCTACTTCCATTCTCCCCACACTGAAAGCAGTGTCCACTGGTTTCCAAATGCCCTATTAAAATAAAACACTCGATTCTGAAACATGCCAATAGACAGATACGGTGAGACAATGCCAGTCTTATCTACATGTTGGTTTCAGAAAGAAAAAAAGAAGCACACACACACATATACACACAAACACACACTAAAACCCTATAACTCAGGCTACTACTAGACTATTCTGAATTCCCTCCTTTATCTCTACCAAAATTTCCTAGGCCTATAGGGACACAATGCACTTTCAACAGGTAATGCTTATGATAATGTGTTAAATGGAAAAAGAAAAATTCAAAATTTTATACCTTGCATCCAGGAACACACATGGTAGCAAGAAATGTACACAGGTGCACAAGGATTGAAAGGTATATAGACAAGGCAAAGGCTGATTTGTTAGAACAGTAGTATAGCAGATGATTCTTTCTTCTTTCATTTGAAATTTTAGTAAAGTATTTCATAATTTTTTAAAAATTAAGAGTCAAAGACAGAGTTCACAAATTGCCAGCCCACAGGTGAAATCTGGCCCACAGCTACTTTAACAAAGCCATTAACATTTAACATTTAGGAGACTATTGGATAAAAACTTGAATTTTTAGCTTCTCAAGAAAAACTGAAAGATGTAGAAAAATTGGGTCCATATTCCTACATGAGCTCAACCAGCCTGAGCTGTGAGGACACCATCTGGCCTTTATAAAAGGGCATTTCGTGACCAGTTGCCACAGAACCCCCACCCTGCCTGTTTATATCACCTGTCTATGTGCCCCAGGATGTGGCCATCTTATCGAAGGCCACTGGATTAAGGAAGTTAGCATGACTCTACGCATATTAATGAGACTTCTCTTTTCCCTCTTCACATCTTTAACTTTGGATACGCCTTCAGTGGTCAAATTAGAAAACATCTATAGGTCCATTTTCAGAAGTTTCATAATGCTTTGAGTATACACAGTGTAATAAAAATTTGGCAGTTGACTCACAAAACAGAACAGTCAGTGCTGACGATCATAAAATTTAGTAACGATAATAAAAACACTCTGGGGACCAAGTTCTCAAATTAGTCAACTCTATTAAGCCAATAAACCACATGCTTAAAAAATTAAATTTAGGGTTAGAGCATCTCAGTGTTCACTTCACAAAAATTCCCATGGAAACCAAAACCAAAGTAGAATAATGAGAAGCTGGATATATATTCCATTTGCCTTTGGTCCTTCTCTTTCTTTTTTTAAGCTGAAGCTAATGGATGTGTTTGTCAAACAAGACACATGGTGTTGAATTAGCCCATTCATAGAAACATCTAAGTTTATCATTTCTACCGTTCAAAATCATTTCTATACCACTAAAATGCAAGCCACCATCAACTTAAACATAAAGCGGGAGGGTATTCATGGACATTTAACAGCATACCACAGAGTGGCACTGGTTTTCTTAGTTCTCTCTTTTCTAATATTATTGACATCCACTGTGGCCTTTGTAAAGGGACAGTTCTTACCTTGTTAGTGGTCCCAGGTCTCCTGAGTCTTGGCTTCCAGCTTCACTAGGAGTGCTCACTGATTTCGAGGAGGGAGACATAGGGGTTGGGACTAAATAATGAAAATAACAGGTATCCCATGTTAAAAAATGCAGCGACTGCACTGGGGAAGAGCAGTGTCAGACAGATAAAAACAAATGGGCCCAAATTAAAATGGTTGTATGGCCAGGAGAGATTAAGATGGGATAAAGGGGGAAAAAAAAAAAAAAAGGAAAGAAAAGTTAGAAAGTCAAGTGAATTTTTCATATTTTGGAACTTCAAATTTGAAATGAATTTAGATAAAATTAACTTTGGGATTCTAAAGCCATGTCCACCTTAACAAAGTGAAATGGAGAATCAAAACAGCTACCCAGATATTTCAAGTCAAATATCTTTCTAGAGTGAACTATCCGGATAATTCCAATTCTCCACTTAATTTTGTTAGCATAGATGTGACCTGTTATAAAGTAAAATGGGTGTCTATAAAACTTTGAAAGATTATGAAATAAGTAATTCTGACTAATTTTAAATGGCCAGGGAGAGTCAATCAAGACTGTTGCATGTCTACATTGGAGGGCAGTCCATTCTCTACGGAACGCAAACTGCACTGGCTCTGAGAGACTAAGTGACAGATACAGGAAGGCTAAACGGGGAACCTGGCAATTTAAAAATCTCTTTCAAAACAAAGGGAAATGCCAGGCTGCTTTATTTTTACATTTAATTAATAGTTTCATCTCATTGTATTGTTTACTGGGCTGGGGAACTTGTTTTCCTTTGCCTCTGGCAGCCCTGGAAGGCACAGCCGCAGGCACAGAAGTCAACTGTCTTTCTGAAGACAGGAGAGAAGCTCAAAGAGGGAGGTCAGTGCAAGCTGACCGTGTGAGAGCCAGGATAGAAAAGAAAAAAAGCTACAGGAAATGCAAATGTATTTTCCTTTTCTCCATTCTTCAGGTACAAGCCAAATGTCCTTCTGATAGAAGCTGCACCAAATAGCCAAGACGGCTCCAGGCCAGATGAATTCAATGGGCTCTCAATACCCACATGCCAAAGAAGCCATATGGGCAGAGAGGAACTTCAGTACAGAAGTGTGGACTCCCATTTGGTTTCAATCATGTGCAATTTCCTTTTATTTATTTAATAGACTAAAGGGCTTAACTATTTTGTTCAAATCCTGTAACACAATGGCGGATCTGTCAAGAAACTAGGAATTTCATGTGGTCCCACAATTAATTCGCTGATTACCCGCTGCAGGAAGTCAGAGGGTAAGTTGGAGAGATGGATGAAAACTGAAAATGGGCTCTACTCCTGCCAGGTGCCCTGGCACGAATGCAGGGGTAGCTCAGAATTCAGTCATGGTGGTCATGGTTTAGAAATATGTAACTGTTTTGTCCTGAGAGTTTAATTGGTGGCATTACATAGGAGAGAGGAAAGCAGGACATATCACTATGGTGTCTGACCAGTGCTCACACTGCAACAGAATCTCAAAAGCCTTTTTGAGGCAAAACTATAAAGGATTATTGTAAAGCGTCTAAATTATGCCACAGGTCAAATAAGTACTAAAAAGTCTATCAGCTCTTCAAAGAAGGCCCATCAGTCAAACATCCCACAGGTTACATCTTCTAGACCATAAAGAAGCCAAACAGATTAATCAACATCTTATAGGGGCTTCTTCTACTATTGTGAGACACAGGATTTTACCTAATACAAACTGAGGTTCTGTATAAAATGCTTTTTTATGGTGGTTTAGGTTTATGTGTGTATATTAGATTATATGCACCAATACTAAATAATTCATAGGCTTAATAAATTTACATTTATAAAATACTTGTCATTTTGTCATACATGGGATAACTTTTATTCCTCATTTAAGTAACTATGGAAATAAATGAAAACTTATTTTAATATAAAAGCCAATGATGGGATTCAAAGAAAATGAAACATTTTGAAATGGAGACTTGATACTACCTTTTTAAATATACATTATTTTTAAAGTTTCTTTCCTTCTTTTTTTTTTTTTTTTAACTATATTGGGCATCGTGTAGTTTTACAGACACCCTAAGATTACCCTGAAATGTATGGAAGGCAAATGGATAAAAAAAAATAAATAAATTATCACATGAAAGATACATAGTTAAGTGACAGAATAAACACATCACGTAGAGGTTTACCTTTAACACAAATGAAACAAATAGTTCAATATCCAAACCCTACTGACAAAAAACGAGATCATGGACAATTAACTACGAACGAATGAGTTGGCGGAGGAGGGGAGTTGCAGGGGGAATGCCAATTAGCAGTGAAACCACGATCTACAATAGAGTCGAACAAATTTAAACTTGTTAAGTAGCTGCTAATCTGTCCCTATTTTCAGTTTTCCTTCACATTTCCCACTGAGCTTTCTATTTTCATCATGGCATCCCTCTATGCCTGTGGTGGTTATGAAATTCATAACCAGATTCACAGTATTTAGGTTGGCAGAGAGACACTGGGATTCAGTGAGGAAAATGAAGAAAAATTTAAGTAAAAAAACTCCATGATTTCTTGTATTTACCATGTGGCAACTCATCTAACAAGTATAAAATAATTTACTCGTCCGCAGTAGAGAAGGTTGACCACATAATCAGTCAACAAGCAGCAAATTGCTACCAACTCTACAGTCTGTACCCCCATCTCCTTCCAGCCCCCTCAATTCAAAAAATAAATACACCTGAACTGTAAGCCACAGAATCTCCTTTAAAATAAAAATAAAAGAGACATAAAAGAATAGTAAACGCTGGACATGGTATAGCCCATGCAAGGCAAATTTAAGAAAACAGTAGCACTGCTTAAGTACCTAGAGGGGGCTCTGGTGATATCCCAATGCTTTGCAAAAGAGCCTCTGTCTCTCTGCGTTTGCGATCCAGGTCAGAGTCGTCCTGAACAGGTTCTTTCTTTTGCTGCATATCAGCCTGAATAGAGTAGATGCCAGAAAGAAAAGTTAACAACAGAACTAAATGTATGCTTTTCCTGGCTCAAACTGAAAATGGTAAATGCATGGCGTGAAGACCAAGCAAAAGCCCTAAATAGACATAATCGTGTGTATAAAGGATGAAAAAACACTGTAACTGCTCCATTTAATAATTGCCAACCTGGTAATTTCTCTTTTGGTTGGAGGTTTTTTTTTTCCCTGCCTCTGTCACATGGTATGAAAGCTTCTCTCACCCAGTTTCAAAAGAAACCATCAGGGTTAAATATTTCTGACTGGAATATGGATTTTTAAGAAAATTCTTTTTCCTTTTTTTTGACCTCGCTGTCCCTTCTGGGAAGACATACTATCAGTTCTTGATGAGCGTATGTTTGTAATATTCACACCCCATGTTGGAATTATGCAAACAAAGGATTAATGGGCTCTGGCTAAAAAATAAAAGTGGTTATGAATCTGTAACTGTAAAATATACTTTTTGTATCAGCGATCTAAGTTTGCCATGCTTTAAAATAAACCAGACTACAGTATTTATTAAGGCATGTGAGCAATATTGATATGCATTACTTAATTCTGAGTTTCATAGGCTTCCATTAAACCTATTAACTCAAAGGAAAAAATTATCATTTAGAAAAATATAGAACGAAAAATCATTTAGAAGTTTCTTTCCCAAATCCTGTCAAAAACAAAAACAAAAAAACCAAAAAACAAAACAAAAACACCTCCTGTGTAAGCCTCTCTTAGACAGAGACTATCCCCCCTTTGTGGTTTTTATAGAACAGTGACATCAATAGTGGTGGGTTTCTGGGGTCATTAAATGTTCAGGTCTCTTTTCTTTTTCCTAACATAGTTACTTACTACAACAAGGCATTTGTCACACATCTGAAACATGGTAACATCGTATTTGATGTGCAACTACCTAGGGACAAATCTGTGTGAGTTTACAAAAGCGAAGCAGTCTTAAAGCTTGTCAAAAACCTATTATCCAGTTACCAGACACAACTTCCTCCCTGAGTTAGGTACCCTAACAAGCGTATTATCTGCTTCAAGGGTGCAAAGTACATTTCAAGGCCCCGAAGCACAATTTACATTGTGGCATCTAAAGTAGAAAAAGTTTATGCAAGTTTCACTTTACTCCCGGATGATAACCTACACACTGATCATAAACATAACTCATCTTTGCACGTACTGCTGGGCTTGACACTTGTGTTATTATGTGCCTCAGGTTTAGAAGGTTCTCCTATTTTTGAAGTCTCTCTGTGATTAGAGGGAAAACTGCCATTATGGGGGCTGATGAGTGCGAATGAGAGCTCGCAAGGAGAGCTCTCACGGAACCCAAAATTCTGAAATGGTGGTTTCATCTCCATCTGTGAAGACAGCAAAGTTCACATTATCTTCCGGTGTTAACACAGAAAATACTGAAGCAAGTTCCAAAGTGTATGTGCACAACGGAGGCCAAGAGAGAGCTACAATGAGGAAGAGGACCTTGCGGGGTGAGGATCCCAACCAAAATTCACAGATCACAGAGGTGAGAGATGGGCGGAAGAAATCCAAGGGAAGGGAGTCACCATGGCAACTGAAACACAAACGCAAAAACTAAGATAAGCAAAATCCGTCTTAGGAAGCCAATAGGAAACAAGATGGCTTCACAGTGAGGAGTTCAGCCCTAACGGGACTGCCCGCTTTACGGAGGGCAAGTCCATGTTTCATTCCTCTCACCATGTATCCTCACTTCTAGATCCCGGCCTGACACATTAGATGCTCCATGTAAAAATGTACTGAATAAATGAACTAATACCTGTCTTTGATCGTTGTTATTCTATACCTATAGAATTTCCGAATTATATATCCTTCAGGCCAATTTCTGCCAACTGCATACCAGTCAGCAAGCTCCGGGTCAGCACTGCTGCTAGAGGGAGTACCCTGAACTTCCAGGGACCCAGTGCTCCTAACAAAGCCATATGGATATCCTAGCAACAACAAAAAAATTCATTAACCTTGCTTCACTCTTTCAACAAAAACCTACTGAAGGACAACAGAGTTCTGGGGCTAATGAAACTGAGAGGCTCTCCTGGAGCGTAAACAGAGTGAACAGAACAAGATTTGCCTTGTCCTTTCCTTCCCAATGAACGTAGAACATATCATCTCTAACTTCTGTCATGTATGTCCTATGCAGAGAAGCACAGAATTTTTTTTAATGTTTTCTAACTTTAATCATTAAGCAGTCAAGAAACGCGCAAGAGGGTAACTCACACGTCAACATGCATAACCATGTTGCATATGCTAAAAAACTGTACCTCTGAACTCCACCTCCAAAATGTCCTTCCTTTTCTTATTAGGTGCCTCTATAACTCATTCTCTGCCTTCTATTTTCAGGAAAGAGGCAATATCACGACAAATATGAATAGGTTTAACGTCCATCTAGATGTAACAGAAGCTAACAGCACTCAAAGGTGACCACGAAAGATGCACAATTAGACTGGAGCTTACTGGAAATTAAGGCAATTCCTAACTGTTACCAATTTGTACCTTGAACTAAATAGTTACTCCATCCAAGGCAGTGAGCTATACCAAGTACATTAGTCATGAAAGTTTAGATTTTCCCTATATAATTATGACAGAATCCTAATCTATTTTAATGGCTCAATAGGAGTGATTTTGCAGTGCTAGCAATTAAAAAATGTGCTAGGTATCTTTCCCAGCAAATGATATTTCTGTTTGTGAAGAGTAATTACAGCTGAGACCCAGAGAGGAAAATCAAAGAAAGAAAATTTGTCAGCTGAGAATTGTCAGTCAGTTTTTCAAAGACGGCTCCATAGTTATTAAAGGAACAAGTGAGGACAGGCCAGCAAGCTGCCGTCCATCCCAGCTTACAGCGATTCAGCAGAAAGCCAAGGATAGGACCGAACTTCAGGGTGGCCCCCTGAAGCACACCTCATGACATTAAAGCCAATTTTTCCTGAAATTGGGTCTGAATCTTAAATGGTAGCCATTTTATTTATTTTAAAATCAGATTTCTTCCATAATACCACAACCAAGAAAGCCGCTGACATCCAAAGCAGCAGAGTGGTAACTTTATACATGTACAGTTTTCTAGATTCTGTGGAGATAATCAACCTTGGTGGTCCTAAATCACACCAATTTTCAGTCATGGTAAAAACAGTCACTCAGATTACCATTAAAAAGCATTTTTGTCCCTTTCTAGTCTAAATTTACTTTATTTAAAATATAAGCCTAACGAGAGTTAAGAAAATCCAACCTGTTGGATGAAGGCTATTTGTAACTCTCTACCAACACCACAAAAACTAGAAAATCTTAAACTTAAAAAGGAATCAGTGACATCTGCCTGGAGCATCCCATAGACTCAAGATCAAAATTTCCAATAATACCTGTAGGAAAAAATTCCAGATGTTTGGAAAGGGTGTCTGTGAGCCACATCCCAGACTTGTGCTCTCTAGTTTGTGTTCATTCATGCACTCACTCTGTAATCCTTTACTGAAGTCCTACTATGTGGCCCAATCTTTACTAGACATTGACTTAATGAAAAACACCAGCCCTGTCCTCAGAACCCTGAAGTCTATTGGGAGACAAATACAAGTGAAGATGCAAATACAATGCTCTGTGCTAAATGGTTTGATAAGGTCAAGGCTAGGGGCAGGACTAACTAGTCATGGAGCTGGGGAGAAAAGTATCAGAGAAGGCTTTCTGGAGGTTATAACATTTGAGGGGACAACAGAGAGACATGGAGTTAACAGCCATGTGAAGGACAATAGAGAGAAGCGGGAGAATGGTACAAGCAGAGGAGAATATTCGTAAACTCTCCATCAAGAGACAGTGTGGCTGGCCCACAGGTGACGTGTATGTGGTTGAGACTGCTTAGAATGTGGATTTAGGGAGAAAGGAGGTGGGGGAGAAAAGAGAATGCGGTTGTGTCTGTCCAGGACCCGATAATCGCTACAAACTGGAGAAAGGGTTAAAAAAAAAAAAAAAAAGGAAAAGGAAAGAATGACCCCTTCTTTTTCTCTTTGGGACCATGGGCTGGAAGAGGGGATCCTTGCTGAGCCTGGAAATAAGTGGGGGCTACTACCTCTAAGATTTAGACTTCTGGGGCCCAGTTTCCTCATTTGAAAAAAAAAAAAAAAAAAAAAAAAAAGATCAGAATATTTTCAGGTTTCTTGTAGCTGCAAAATGCTATAATTCCAGGAAACCCGAAGCCTTGAATTAAAAGACTCTCCAAAAAGTGGGGCATTTTTTGGAAGATGGCCTCGTCTGCAGGGTCCCGATAAACAAAGAAGCCAACTGTTACGGGCGGCATTCTCCTACTCTGGTAGTCAATCTCAGAAGTGGAATATCAGCCATTTCTTACTGACCAGTTCCTGTGTACCTCTCCCTGCTCCCCAGGAGTTTCTCATATCCTCCTCACAGAACTCTGTGAGGTAGGCACTGATCCCTTCTCTATTCTACAAAAGGGAAAGCAGGGTCAGAAAAGTCCCATACTCCCTCTAGGCCATCCTGTGAAGGGCAGAGCCGGGTTTCCCAGCCACATTTAACCCCAAATCCTCTGCACATAATCACTGAGTTTTACTGCCTCTGTCTTACCGCAACATCTGCTCAGAGACACCAAGCCATCAGAGCCCACAGAAGGTACTTGGGCGGAATCAAGGAAAGATCTGTTGCAGAGGGAAATAGGTTGCTGAGGGCCAGGACAGGCTTTAAAGTTGGTATAGCCCAGTGAAGCCCAAAGTCTGGCCCCACTGGGATCTTTCGAATTAAAAAGTTTGAGATGAAAAATGAGGGCTCTGAATGGCACAGGAGTCCCTGAGGCAAAGCTAGGGTATCACAGGCTTCAACCTGTGCAAAGGAAGAAACTAAGACTATGTGACTTTAATTCTAGACCCAGGAATATGAAGAGGTCAGGTGTAACACGCGTCCCACCACCTGCCACTGCCCCTCTCCCGGGGCTCCGTCTGTTGTGTAACAGACCCAATCTCCATCAGGCAAAGCTGCTTGGTACAGAAACAAAAAGGGTGGCCTGTTTCGATCAGTCTATGGGATGCCTGTTTGCCTGTAATTTCCTCCCAAATGTGGAAAATAGCAAAGATGAAGCAGACAGCATAATTTGGAGCCAGATTTCCCATACCACATCACATTTTGTAGTAATTCTATGAAATTCAAGTTGGATATTAGAATGTCAGTTTAAAAGGAAACTGGTTATTAGTAAAGGATAACAGGTGCTTTAAAACTATAGTAAGTGTTGACATTTGAAGGAAAGGAAGCATAATAACCGAATGCTTTTTTTGGCTCTGCGTGGAAATGAATAGCCATTCCTTGTCAATTCTCACCTCTCCCTCACTCAAAGACTGCATATATCACAGCAAAGATCTCCAAGAGAAAAATGTTATGTGCACTGTCAAGGACAAAATAAACCAGGGCATCAATCAAAGTGTAATGGAACAGAGAGATGCGAGATGCCAGAAGGCTAAAACGCAATGGCAATTATGTTTTACTTTGTTGAAAAATAATTGTTATAAATCTGTTACCTTGGTCTCCCAGCCTTATTGTATGAAACAGCACTTATTTAGATTGGAAGACATCAAAACACATTTTCTTTATCCTTACAGAAGAACTCTGGAGTACAGAAGCTGCTCTGGTTTCTAAACACACAAAGTGTATCACACTATATCAAGTTTCCTTCTCAGAAAGCTATTCGAAACTACCTTTGGCGTCTGGTTTTTGTCCAAGATGTGGGCTATTTCCACGTGACCACGACAAATTGGAGAATTAAAAATAAATCATCTGTTGGATGGAGATAGTAGAAGAAAACATGATATGCGGGCAACACACAGAATTGGGGAGCAAGAGCCCTGGAATCTGGGTGTGACAGACAGAAAAGCTACATTTCATTCCTGGGTTTCTGTTGCTTTGTTGACATAAAGAAGGGTTTCAGTGGAAAGTCTCTGAAATCTCTCCTAGCCTTAATATGTCATAGTTTTCTGTCCATGGAGCAGAGTCGATTACGATCCTATCTACCCTTTCGCCAAGGGAGGGAAATGCAGCTTTCTTTCTGTCGGAGCTACAATCCTTGTTTTACCCCGAAAAACTCATACCCCTTAGGAAGCCATGGAAATCCACTGGCATTATTTTTGTATTTTTCTCCTAAAATGTTCTGCTGGTAGTTTTTTTTTTTTTTTTAACTTTTTTTTTCTTAAAACTAACACATATTAAACACTAAGCAGAACCTGGGTACTACTAAGTGCTTTAAAAGATTAACTCTTTTAATTCTCAAAACCCCACAAAAAATATATTACTATTCCCATTTTAAGGATAAGAAACCAAGTTACAGAAAGGTTAAGAAATATCTAACAGTAGAGATTTCACAGACCACTTCCAGTGTTCTACTCAAGTCTGGGGTGAACCTGGGCTTGGGTACCTCTGGCCCATGGGTGATGGTTGACCAACAGCACATAGCAGGTGACAATGACCTTGGGCATCTGAGTATGTAGATATCCACTCATTTTATTCAAAAATCACAAAAGGATTCTTCTAGAGCATTTTTTAAAATTTTTTATTTTTTATAAACATATATTTTTATCCCCAGGGATACAGGTCTGTGAATCGCCAGGTTTACACACTTCATAGCACTCACCAAAGCACATACCCTCCCAATGTCCATAACCCCACCCCCCTTCCCCCAACCCCCGACCCCCAGCAACCCTCAGTTTGTTTTGTGAGATTAAGAGTCACTTATGGTTTGTCTCCCTCCCAATCCCATCTTGTTTCATTTATTCTTCTCCTACCCACTTAAGCCCCCATGTTGCATCACCACTTCCTCATATCAGGGAGATCATATGATAGTTGTCTTTCTCTGCTTGACTTATTTCGCTAAGCATGATACGTAGAGCATTTTTTGTATCCTTTTGACCAGCCCCTCAGAATCAAATGATTTTCCTTGTTCGCTGGAATACCCCAATACCCAGTATTTACCTCTTTCTTTTTCCTTTCTTCTTCTTTCCGTTTCTTTTCTTCTCTTATCTGTGCTAAGCGCTGTTTTTTGCGCTCCAGCTCAGCTTTTAAGTCACTTTTGTCAGACATGTTGGTTTCCTTGTAAGAAAAGAAAAAAATGTGAATGCATAAAAATAACTTTTCTGTATTATCACTGCAAAAAAAAAAAAAAAAACCAAAAACAAAAAACAACATTCAAAAGCTTGAAAATATGACTTTTTGACCATAGCAGGTTGTATTACTTAGCCTATGACGAAGAATCAAAGAAACAAATTAGGTCTCACGCTACATAAATACTTCCCAAAATTTATGTGTTTATAAATATTTGAAGCAATACAATGGTATAGTCTCTGCTGGTGATAAGAATCATAGCAACCTCAGAATAAGCAAGACATTTTCTGTACAAGTTTAACAAATTAAAAAAAACAAGAGAATCAAAAAAGCACCTTCACCATGACTTCCAATTCAGATGAAAATGAACCAATTCATCCCCACACTGAGAAAAGAAAACAGGCTGTCATGAACCCTTAGAGATGTGTCCTGCTCAAATATCTATGGACTCAATAACCATGTCTCCACTGAGCCGGGGCACAGAGATTTCATTTCGCCTAACATTATATGCATCAGGGAAGACAGCCGCTAAAGACCTAACGTGTTAATCTTCTTTTTCTGTAAAATTCCTCCTGAACTGTCACAATTAATTTCATCTCCAATACAATCCTATTTCTATAAAAGCTTGATTTGCATACTGAATGTGATTATACTTATCCTGGCACTTTCCACGGCCCAAAAATGTTTATGAACACAGGAAACAGTAGCTAACACCATGGCAAGTTCTTGGGGAATTTATCTGGATGAAATTTAATTTTAACGTTAATGGGGATGGTGAAGCCGGTGGTGAGGGTGCCAGAAATATTTGCAAGTAAAATGAGTTTGGAAAAGACTCACCAAATTGCCAATGATTATATTTGTTTCTTTTGTGCTCTGAATTGGAAACTAAGAAAAGGGAAGCACTGAGAAATGAAGAAACCCTCTCTGACCCAAATTCCTAAAATAAAGAAAACACACACACACACACACACACACACACACATCCGTAAATGTCATGAGTATTAATTTCCATATTATTTATATGCAGCTATGATGAATATATAATGAATCCCTCAGTAGATGACAGAGCAATGAAAGGCAAAAAAAACACAAAGAATACAAAACAGCAAAAAATGCTTCAAACTTCCTGCCACTGCCTCTAGAAGGTAGGTAATTGAAAACCTGTAGTCACCCTAAGACACACTTCCCAAGGAACACACACAGCTGAGAAACATACTGTGCTAACTACTATACATATTCCTACTCACAGTGTGACGGCAAAGACTTATGATATACACCAGTAGTAATCACGATAATCAATCTTTGTAATCAATTCATGATCACATCCTATCTTCATTTTTCAACAAAAATTATTGAATAACTAATACGTGTTCAGCACTTTATAAGACATCAGAGTACAAAGATGAGCAAAACCAGATTGTCTCCTTCAAGGACTACATAATTCAACTTCGTAGGCATGTGGTGCAGCTGGAGATGTTCTCTGCGATACTGGCTTATGGATTGCTAAGTGCTAGGCATTTTTATCTTATTATCACATTTAATCAGAACAATCCAAGGGGACCAGTATTTTGATTAATGCCTTGTTTGCAATTTGGATAATGGAGGCTCAGCAAGACCTAAGGCAGCAGAGTCAATCCATTCTGCTGACCCCAATGCACAAGTTTAGGCAGAATGCAAAGCAAAGGAGTAATTAAGATCTACTAGAATGAGCAAGAGTATGCTTTGAGGAGGAGGTAGAATATGGGCTGGATATCACAGGAGGTCGGAACTAGCAAAGAAGGGAAGATACAGATAGGCTAAGACCTATAGCATGGGAACCAGCCAGCAAAGAGACGTGGATGAATCCAAGCCCAGAAAAATATACACTTAGGTTGGTAAGAATGGGTATGTGGGACAACAGGGGAAGCCTTGGGAAAACAGAAACGTAAATTCCATTTGGCGTCATGAGAGATGGGAAATCGCTGCAGCTTTCTGAATGGGAAAGTGACAAAATAAAGATGGAATTTGCTTATGCCTATTCTTGTCCCTGTCTGGGAAACAGACAGGAGCAGAAACTGGAACTAAGGCAAGCTGCTGGGAGGCTGGTGCCAACATCAGTCTGGAGCGACTGCACCTGCACTGGGATGGCGGCAGGCGGAGGGAGAGGCAGAGTGGGGGGAGGGTGGGCGGATGAAAGCGCACGGAGAAGGAAGAAGTAGCTCTTGGTAGCCTTTGGGTATGGAAGCCAACGAGGAAGATTCAGTAACAACTCCCCTTTGAAAGAGCCAAGGAGGATCACAGTGGAGTTGGGAAGAGGAGGCAAGAAGGAAATCATGAAACAACATGTAGCAGGCTGTAATTTGGGTGTCAGCGGAGTTTCTGGGCAGGAAGAAAACATAGATAAAATACTATAGATGGGAAGAGAAGCTGGATGGGAACTGGAACTGGGGCGCAGAGTTCTGAGTCATCCGCCTACCAAGTTGAAATCTGAGTCACACACTCTGGGTCCTGCGGGAGCCGGGCAGACCACATGAAGAAGCAAAGTCAGGACGAAGGGCAGCCCTAGAGGAAGCACCTGCCTGAAGGAGGCAGTTCTGTCCGGCTCCGGTTGATGGCTGACGTGGAAGAAGATGAATCCAAGTACTTAGATCTTCAGATTTTTTTTTTTTTCCAAGAGAAACTGTGGAGCTGATAAAAGTCAAGTTGGTCACTAAAATATTATTTGCCAATAATTTTTAACACCAGTGGGCAAAAATCCCGGCAGGAGAAAATTAGAACCTAATTCCAGAAGCCGCCTGAGAAGTGACAGCTTCTCTTTCTTCCCCTGTGGGAAGATTTGCATTTCATTTTTGACTGGTTTTTTTTGGCTGTCAGAAATGTCAGACATGAAATGTCCAATCACATCTACAGCATAGGTGTGTCATTTGGTGCTAGCCTCAGCCAGTGGAAACTTCTCAGAGAAAACTCATTGGCCTTCCTCTGGTCCACCAAAAAGGCCTGTCACAACACCAGCTATCCACTATGCTCATGAAGGAACAAACCATGTAATTACAACATCGTATATTTGTCATGGTTTTGTAGTAAAACTTCATTCACGAGTAGGAAATAATATAGATTTTCCGTACATTTCTGCAGAGGCAAAGTTCTTCTTACAACTAATAAATGTGTCTGAACGTTGGTCATTTCAGTTGGTGTTACCAGCCACAGAACCAAAATTTTTTAAATAAACAACAAAAACACCAAGGGGAACTTTTAAAAAAATATGAGGTAGTGATGTTTCAAATAACACACTTCACTTTTTAGAAGCTGTAGAGCCACAGTGGCAAAAGACAGCTAGAGAGTACCTTTCACTGACAGATTTTTTGGATCTACTTCAAAATAGACACTTCGCATCAACACCTAGGAGAATAAGAAACCTCAAGAGAACACCTCGCAAGGGGTTTGGAAAGTCCACATTAGGGTCAATGAATGGGCCTTCACACGTAGGAAATGGCTGCAACAGGGACACGAAATGCAGTGTCAGCGCTGAGCTCCACAGGCCTTCCAGGGGGGGACTTGCCGCTCTGACTCACTCAATCTCCCTGCACATCAAGCAAGGTAAATTGCAGAGCAAAGCACGGGTGATGTGAGTTATAGGGCTTCCTGTGGCGAATGCAGGTCATTGCAAAGGCAATCCCAACGCTCTCAGTTTAAGAAAATAAGAGCCAGAGCAGCCAGCTGCTAATTGTTGCTCACTTACTTCATGCGCACAAGAGCTGGCTTCTTTCATCTCAAGCTGGCAAGGGGTCAAGTAGAGAAATCAAACCCACCTCTGGGTGTATGTGAGTCTCCTCCCTGTCTGATCATCAAGCCCGTCTGCCACCCACCAGCCAACTACAGCTTAACTCCGTCCTGGCTTAGGGCCAATTACAGCTCAGCCTCGGCAACTACATCCATTCCGAGGTCAGATGATGCACCTTTATGATGTCTGCTCAGCCCTTCTCATCACAGGGTTCGATATTCCAAAGGTGTTTTCCGTTGGTGACATTCCCCTTGCCTACACTCTCTTACCCAACCCATGCTTCATAGCTCCTTCCACCTCTGCATCGCAACCCTCAGTCTCCTGCAAATTCTCCAGCTCTTCTATCACTGTGTGCAATTCCATTTCACCACTTTTCTTTCTTTTCTTTTCCCCCAGGTTATCTGTCCCACCACAACCAGAGAGATCCAAAAGTTCAAATCAGCTACTCTATTCCTCTGAGCTCCATACACAAATCCTCAACCCCTATAATTTTTTTTTTTTTTTTGGTCAAATTTCATTTCCCTACTTCGGATTTCCTTTTTTTTTTTTTTTTTTAAATGCAGAACATTATTATATTTCAATACACAACGTCTGTGCAACCAAAAAGTAAAACATCACACTAAAATGTTGGCAAGAAACCATGGTACTTCATTTGCAAGGCATGACAAATGGTTAACATCCTCAGGCATAAATGATCTCTTAGAAACCAATAACAAAGACTAATATTCTAAGGGAAATGGCAAAAAATAAAACAAAAAACCACAGAGAGGAAAATGAAATAACAAATGCTTAATAAGGTTTAAGGACATAGGAAGATGACTGAACTGAACAACAACAGAAGAAAAACAACTCCTTTGTAACATCACATTGTCCAAGATTAAAACATCGACATCTAACGTTTATACTGTTTTAGAAAACAGGTCTCGTAAACAAACACAAGACTAATGAGGACAAGCTATACAATTTGGGGAAAATCTCTACTTTTGATTCAAAATATAAATCATGGATTGCAGTGGAAATATTAGGAGTAGTTCAACAAATTAGATGGAGAAATTCAAAGTAATCTAAATAGAAGCGTGTTTGTGGCATAAAATATTTGTAGCTAACCCAGTTCCCTTAACCCTGGTTTACTCTTTATTCCCTTGCTTCATGATAACTCACCTCCACCAAATGTCTCAGTTCTCATAACTTTTGCTTCAGCCCATCTCTGATCCAAGTAAATGGCCATTTGATCCAAGTAAATGAATCAATGCAAGTTAAAAGCTTACAATGATGCCTGGCAAATGAATCCAAGTAGTTAGATCTTCAGATTTAGAAACAGAAAGCTGTTTCTCCTCTTCTTCCTCCCCCTTCTCTACTTCCCTTTTTTTTCCTCCTCCTCTTCTTTTTCTACTATTATTGTTATTACCTTTTTTTTAATCCTGTCAACTCTTTCCCCCATCGCTAAGTCCATCCTCATTCAATAACCAAAGTTCTCATTCAACAGTCACTGACATCATTCAATAAGCATTACAGTGAGAAATACACTAAAGGTAGAGCATGCAATTGATTTAGTAGCAATATAATCAGAATGAGAACACCCAGTCTGTGCTCCAAGACAGTCTAAGGCACTTCCGAGCAAATAGAAGGCGCTTCTCAATGTAATGGATTATAAAATGGAAGGTACGTGGTTAAAGAAATGTTACTCAAATTTTTAAAAAAATGTTTTTTAATTAAATGTAGTCATTTAATCTAGTAGTAGTAAAACTCTTCTCAATTTTTCTGTTGAACATAGCAGTTACATATCTAGCTGTCCAGGTAAGCATCCTCCCCTATGTGCCCAGCTTTCCCCAGAGGACGGAAAGGCATATGGACACACGGTTCGCTCTCTAATGAACTTAAGTGCAGGGAAGGTCACTCCTGCTCTTCCATCATAGAAATGCCTCATGGGCCTAAGTCTCAATGGAGGAAAAGCTGTGGAGAGGAAGGAAGGGGGAAGACATGAGAGAGAAAAACGTGGACACTGAGGAAGAGAAAAATGAAATAGGTACTTTTTCAAAGATCTGTTTATTTATTTATTTGAGTGGGGGTAGGGACAGAGGGAGAGAATCTTCAAGCAAAATTGCCGCTGAGTGTAGAGCCCAATGCGGGATTCGATCTCATGACCCATGAGATCACACACCTCAGCCGAAACCAAGAGTCTTATGCTTAACTGGCTGAACCCCTTGGTGCCCCCAGAAGTCATTTTCCCAGTTCTCCTTGTCTTTCCAGTTAACCTAGCATCTCCTTCACACTTATTATTATTATTATTATTTTAAGATTTTATTTATTTACCTGAGAGGGACAGAGAGGGAGAGAGAGAACATGAGAAGGGAGAGGATCGGAGGGAGCCCAATGCGGGACTCGATCCCGGGACTCCAGGATCGCGGCCTGAGCAGAAGGCAGTCACTCAACCAACTGAGCTACCCGGGCGCCTTCCTTCACACTTCTTATGTGCACACACAGCCATAAAAAAAGATTTTCAGCATTTCTTGAACCCAATGAGACTCACAGCCTACATTTTCCCTTTGGCACATTCCATCGTGAGATGGCTTAGTCCTGTTCAGAATCAAGTATCTAACAGAGGAGGAGCGAAGGGTTTAGTTCTGTTTACACAGCTGCCAAGTAATAGACCCTCCCAAGGCTTAGCTTTTGAACACTATAGACCTCTATTTCCTTTCGGTTGTCTACGTTGGCAGCAGTTTGAGATTCCATTTCTAATGCTGGCATATGCAAATGTATTTTTAAGCTTTAAGTCAGAATCCTAAGAGGTTTAAATCATTGCCCAGCTGTTGCCAGACTCATTGAAAAAAATACCCAGAAACAAGTTCTCTTTTTCTGCCTGGAAACAATTGCTCCTGTCAGCTCTTTACTATGAGCCATTGAACTTCTCATCTGCCAGTAGGTATGCATACGAAATTTGATCTTGCACAACCTTGTTTCACCTGCCTGGCTTTTCATAAAATACAGCCGCCTTCTTCCGCTTGGATACGTGGCCAAGGGATGCTACGGATCACAGCCATTTGTCCATTTTTACAGCGATGCCTCACCTTCTGTAAAAGGACGGTTGTGTAAGTATCAAGAGGGGGTTGACTGGTGGAAGATGTGGGAGGGTTATTTGCTAAATTTTCACAGCCATTAGCACACTGTAAAAACAAAACTTTCATAAAATCCACTTCATAGTAGACAGATGCCTAGGCCTGGTCTACTGGCACCACAGATGAGCAGTTTGCAAACACTTTGGTCTCAGTATCCTATGATGCCCTTCCTCCTCAGTGACCTCAAAGAGCTTTTGTTTATATGGGCTACCTCTAACAACGCTAACCATGTTAAAAATTAAAGCCAATAAAACTGGAAATATTTAATAATTCATTTTAAAATAACAACATTAAACTTGTTATTTAGTAACATAAAATTTTCATGAAGAAATAGCCATACTTTCCAAGGCAAAAAAAAAAAAAATAGTAAGAATAGTATAATACATTTTCACATATATCTTTACTATGTAGCTTAATAGAAGTCAACTGGATACTTACAGTGGCTTCTGCATTCAGTCTATTGTGACATACTATTGTTCTTGTAAAGAAAATCTGATCTCACATAAATACGTATTCCAAAAAAGGAAGAGTGTTTAAATAGCCTCCTAAAGTAATTCTGGATATTCTTCAGTATTACACCAAAATTTAACAAATGTCAGTTTCTTAAAGTTGCCATGTGAATATGCAATGACATCAATCAATGAACTTTTTATACTCTGTTACATTGAAATTTATTGGTCTATCTTAAACATTGAATGAATCTTTTATTCATGTATGATGTTATGACATTATGCATTTGTTATCTAGAAAATTATTTAGAAAATTATGCAGACTTCTCAAATGTTGGCACATTTAATTGTACAATATCCCCCAAATCAAACTTGGCAATGCCACTACCAAACTCTTCAGAAAAGTCTCTAGGAACAGCCAAGTTGTCATGGTGGCAGACACAAATTTTCCAAAATTCCAAGTTTTGCATGAAAGCTCAAATTTTGTCATTAGCTACAAATACTGCCAGTTACATTCTTGACGTGACAAGCTCATGCCATTGATTGTTGGTAAAGTTGCTGCCAAATACCCAATTCTGAATAATCATAGTTTGTGAATTGTTCCTTCAGGTAAACATAGTGCTTCAGGAAAAAACGCAGCTAGTGTAGCTCGTAACTCACACTGTTGCACAAATCCCATCTCGAGACAACCACTGAGCTTTGGAAGGCAGCAGAAGTGACTTCTGTGTTCCCATCGATCACACAGTAAGGACTGCACTCAAGGGTGGAGATTTAATATAACTAACATTTTTGTTTCTGCTTCATGAGGGACATTCTTGTTTGTTTAAACTGCGAGCGTGTGGCAGGAGAGTCTGAAGCCGGTACTGGTACAGCGTGGCGTCACTGTCTCAATTCCTACTAAGGTATCAGCAGGGTCACCTGCTGTTACTTTCACACCATTCCTGCAAACGTCAATACGGCAAAAAAGACAAAGAAAAATAACATTTTGTGAAAATAGTTTTGACCTCACGGAGTCCCGAACACATCTTGGGATCCCCAGGGAGTCTCAGACCACACCTTGCCTTACCCGCTTCTGATAAGCTGGAGTTGATTCTAAAGCCTCTAGAGACTGAAAGGAAATGTTGCTAAGTGTTGCTGTAAAGACCCTAAGCAGAGGGCTTTAGGAGGAAGGCTCCTACAGAAGGCTAGGGGGAAAGGCTCCATAACTATATAGAAAAGATTTCTCATTTCTGACTTGCTTAAGCCAGGTCATTGATACGGAGGAGAAACTGGGAGGCCCTCTCTCACTCCTCATTCACCCCCTCCCCTCGCTACATGCACAAATTCATGGGCCTTAGCCCGGCTAGAAGGTAAGCTTAATGGTCGCTAAGAAAATGTAGACTTCCCTGTTGTGTGAAAAGCCTTAAATTCGTTCGTTCTTTTAATTTTGCTTTTTTAACGATTACAATTTTACATATTTGTTTCAGGACAAGAACTTCAAAGGTTATATGATCCAGAACTAGTATTTTACCCATAAATAGGGAAAGTGAGATGCAGCTATCTAAGGTCACTACCATTAAGTGGACAAATCAGAGCTGGAAATACCAGAGCTCCTTATTCTTGAATACTTTTGCCAAATAATGCTTCTCTTTTGGTGTTTACTTATTCAAGATTTTACCCATTTTAGTCAAAAGGAAGCTCTTCTTAAACAGAAGGCTTTTATGGTAGCACCTGATCAGTCCAACCTTGCAGTCACTCTCTACCACCACCTGGTGGTATCAAATGTAAATTGCATGGGAGAGCTGACCGGGAGAAAAGGCTTTGCCTCTGAAATTCCCAAATACACCTCCAAAGCCAATACTGGGTAGCCCCAAGACTGCAAGAGTTTCATCCACGTACAAAGGATTTATTTCTGTCAATAGAGAACTACTGTTTTTGATCGGGGGCAGGATAAAAATCTCCGTACATACATATAGTTAAATACCTATGCTGATTTTTCTGGGCTCTTCTCTTTGCAATTTTACTCACATTGGATTAATTCTTGACTGGAAAATCAGGCCATATTTCTAAATTAAGCTTCTCGTATCGCTCCTGTTGGATCTGTGAGCTATATTTAAGATTGTTGTGTCTGCATATTATCTCTGGTGCACTTTCCCTATTGCAGGATTCTGAGCTCCCCCAATCGTCCTGCTGAAGCTGTAAATCAGGCACCGGCAATCGCGGCACATTACACAGAAGAGACTCTCAAGCCCTCCGCACAGAGGCCCATTATGCTAGAGAGAAAAATCAATCCAGAGGGTATCTGCCCTCTCATCTAGTTAACAGAGTAGAGATGAGAGCTCTCAGAACTCACAGGCCTCAAAACCCATTGATATCTTGGCCAAAAAGTTCTGGGAAATTTTGAGTTATTTCTGACCCCGACAGTGCATTCCACCAATTGAGAGACTCAACAATCTTCTCTTTGTTAAAAGAATCATTCCTCAATTAAGGGAATCAGCCATTCACATCATAGCTTATCTTGGGAGTTAATATCAGGCGAAGACGAGAGTCCTTAGGAAGTACGCATCTCAAGTAGCATCCTTCAAAGAGTACGAAACTAAAGATGGGACAGTTTGGACAACCAGAGGGCAGTGTTTTGTCACTAAGAATTAGGACAGAAAAGGAACCCGGAAAGAGAATCAGAAGAAAGGAGATGAGAGCCCTCCGGGGAGTATGGGGAGGGAAACTAGAGTGAATTAAGAAGTGAGGCAGTGCACAGAGCCTTGCAGAAGCACCCAATGTCAGGTGGAGATAGATGCGAAAGACGTACTGCCTGCTTAGGCCAGAGGTCAGGTAAAGAACCCAAATAAAAAAGGCTACCCCTACTGTTCTTTATTTAAGACTACATATCTGGGCTCCTAGAAGTTCAAAAGCACTTCAGAGCAAACAGAAAGGAGCTTGTCTACCTAAAGGGGCACTTTGGGGACCACATGGAAAGGGGCAACTTCTCCATACACCATGATGTCATCTTCCTTGGAAACCTGCCCAGTGGCTCCTCGGCCTCATCTTGGACACCTAATGGGCATTGAACAAACAGTTGCTGTTATGTAAACGGTTAAAGACGTCCCCCATGTTTTGTTCCCTACACTCTTTACTTCTTCACATCAAGCTAGAACCATCAGCTCAACACCCTATGGCACCAAACACAAACTCTGATATATCCAGTTGCTTTATGCATAGCTCAGATAAGCATATTTTAGCCATTTAGAGCCCACCTGATTTGCCTATCCAGCAAAACGTCACCCAATAACTGCTAGCTATAGATAGCCAGCCCCCGCCCCGAGATTTCCCACCTAGACACATTCCCTCTTTCCTTTGTGGGTAGTGAAGCCACCCTTCAGGGTCTAGAAAGTCTCCTGCTATGCCATACTGTCCAAGTGCCATCCAATGAAGTGTGTTGTGCAATGCTGCCCCCTCATGGTCCTGCCTTCTCCTTGATCAGCCCTGAAATCCTCAATCACCACATTCTCACAGTCTCCCCCAGGCCTCCCAATTTCGCCACCTACTATTTCTAAGCCTATCTTTGCCTATCCATGTCTATTCATGCTGCCCAATATCAGTCTTCATGGGGCTCATCTGACAACCACAGTGCCCTTCTCTCTGATCTTCCTGCCCCCATACTAGCCTTACTCCCTGATGCTCTCCGCGTCCTCCACCCTCTGTCAGGGGGACTCTCCTGTTGCTCAGATCTGACGACTGTACTCCCTTGACTAAAACACTTTGATGACTTCCTTCAAAGATGCAAAACACGGCACCTGGGTGGCTCAGTGATCAAGCATCTGCCATTGGCTCAGGTCATGATCCCAGGGAGTCCTGGGATCAAGCCCCACACTGTGCTCCCTGCTCTGCAGGAAGCTTACTTCTCCCTCTCCCACTTCCCCTGCCTGTGTTCCCTCTCTCTCTGTGTCTCTCTGTCAAATAAATAAATAAAAACTTTAAAGAAAATGCAGAACATGTCCCAACTCTCTACCTTGCACCGAAGATGCTCTTTTTGCCCATCTCTCTGTCCACATAGCCCTCTACTTCTTGGTTCACATTTTACTGGTATATATCAAGCTGTTTCCTTCCTTTGTACCTTTACAAATTCCAGAAATGCTCTTCTCACCATTCATTACCTGATGATTCCTATTTATCCGTCTGTCTCAGCTCAATCACATTCCCCCCAGGAAGGCCTCCGGTGGCTTTAAGCCAAGGCCCAGGACTCCTTGCTGGTGGCCCCAGAGCACCTTGTTCATGGTCTGCTGGAACATGTGCCTCACTGCCTGGTTAAGTCCTGTTTATGGGATTTTCTCCTCCTGCTACACAGAAAGCCCCTCAAAAGGACAGGTCATGTCTAATCTATGCCTGTATTTCTAGTGCCAGGCAGTGAGTGCCCAGGAAATAGCTCTCAAACTGCTAAACAACCATTAGATAGAATGAGACTCAGGTCGGGTGACTCAGTCGGTTAAGCATCAGCCTTCAGCTCAGGTCATGATTTCAGGGTCCTGGGATGGAGCCTAGAATCTGGCTCCCTGCATAGTAGGGAGCTTGCATCTCCCTCTCCCTCCATCCCTTCCCACCACTCATGCTGTCTCTCTCTCTCTCTCAAATAAATAAATCTTTTTAAAAAATCTGTGATTTTGCTATCAGGAATTTCCTAATCATCATTAAATTGTGTCAGTGCACTAAGCTTTTAAATGACCAAACTCAGAAGTTCTCCCTAATTATGCAACCAATTTCTATTCCCATGGAAAGGGGGTGGGAATTAACTTGCCACCCACTAGTAAAAACGTGCAATGAACACATGAGCCTAACATTGCCTGATCCACTGAACTATCTTTTCTCCTAAATCACTACCATTATACACACACTGATGTAACTGTGTCCTGCCTAGTTTACATTGTTAATCTCGGTTTTCTGAGCCTGAAAGGATTATTTACCAAAAATCCATTCTATTTATAATTGACAGACTCTGTTGTTTATCTCAACCAACAAATTCAGAAACTTAGAATCTACTGCCCAAAATGCCTTAAGGATAAATAGTCATAGTGACAGCTGGGTGTTCTTTTGAACAGTGATGTAAATGCATCAGTGCTCTAGAACACAGCCTTCTTGCACTTGAAGCTGTTTCTCTGAGTTGCAAAGATGAGGAGTGAAGATGTCTAAAAATAAACAACTCTCAGGTAACCTGTGGGGCTGATCTTTAAAATAGCTGGTAAGAGGCAAATCTTCAGACATGACCAGCTTTGCCTTTGATTCTGCTCTTCCCATAAAAGGGCCAGATCTTCCATGCAGCCCAGTTAAACCAAGACAGCTCTGGCCAGTGGGTCTGCCCGGAGTGGACGCCCTATGCTGACAGAGAACAGGGAAATTCAAGCTGCCCGGATGTCCTTGCACCTCACAACGAAGAACAAATTTAAACTGTCATACCAAAAGAAATATGAACCAGACACATTAATAAAAATAAGGGATGGAAAAACTGTAAAGCTTAAATAAGGAAGTCAGAATAGATTTTCTCAATATAACTCAGCAATATAAGTGTTCCAGAGTCAATCTGTTTTAATCTCCTAAAAATATAAGTTATTAAGACATCTCGACATCTTAAAACCAATTAATTCATCCCTCTCCCAGACTGACTACAAAATTCTCAGGAACTTGTAATTAAGCCTGCCTGATTTTAGAAACCATCAATCCCGGCTGATGTTAGGATGAGCGGAGAAGCACATGCCCAGGAGGGACCCGGTCCACACCTCAGCCATGCGGAAAGCCAGGACTCGAACCCCGGTCCCAGGACTCGAACCCCGGTCCCAGGACTCGAACCCCGGTCCCTAGAGCACATGCTGGTAACTGCTGCACGGGCCTGTACTTGCAGGATTTCCCATCCTCCCTTGCTCCACCTCCTGGGCTCAGCGTCCACCTTGGTTCATTCATTTTCCTTTGTGTTCTTTCTTTGCCACAGCCACCCACATCATATCAGCAGTGTTCCTTCTCCTGTTTGTTCTACACGCAATGAAGAATAAGAAAGCTGAGAGAAACACAAAGATCCTGCAAATCAATGTAGTCTGTGGTATGACTGTGCTCACAAGGATGTGGGGAGAAGGTTCCGTGGAGAGGGTGACATAACAGACCGTCACAGAGGAAGACGAGACCGGAGGACGGCAGGAGAGGGGTGCCTCCCCGGCGGAGGGACGCATGGGCAAAGGCGGGGAGGTGGGAGAGAGAATGGTCCGTCTGCGGGATGAGTAACGTGATATGGCTGGAGGACTGAATACAAAAGCAGATGGAGCCAAGTCAGGGTGGAAGTGCAGCCAGATACCAGATCCCAGAGGATGAGCGACCAACCGTCCCAGTTTGCCGGGAAGTGAGGGGGTTCTCTGAATGCCAGCCTTTCAGGGCGAACACCAGGAAAATGCCAGGCAAACCTGGACCCTTTGGTCACCCTACAGCCAAAGGGCTGCCCCACTATGCTTTCACAGGCTCAGAACTACTCTGAGAGAGCAGGTATGATTTGAACAAGTACAACACCAGGTAATTTTTTTCCTAGCTTGCTCAATACGTATGATAATAGCCTTTTTTTTTTCAAGATTTTATTTATTTATTTGACAGACAGAGATCACAAGTAGGCAGAGAGACAGGCAGAGAGAGAGGAGGAAGCAGGCTCCCCACCGAGCAGAGAGCCTGATGCGGGGCTCGATCCCAGGACCCAGGGATCATGACCTGAGCTGAGGGCAGAGGCTTTAACCCACTGAGCCACCCAGGCGCCCCAACAATAGCCTTTTTTTTTTTTTAAACATGGGTTAGGACCCACTGCTGAGTTACAAAATCAAGTTAGCTGGTAGTCACAGGTGGTAGTATTTGTGATGAGCAGATCGGAATGATCAGAATGCACGGCACAGGGGAAGGGCAATGACTGGTTCATGGTACTTGTTTTGGATGCACATATATTCAGTATTATGTATAAATATTATTTATTATTGTCAGTTGCAGTTAAAAGAGTTTGAGGTATATTAAGCTACCTCAATTTTAAAACTGGCAAATTGTAAATTATAAATGCATCTCTACCTTTGTCCTTTCTCGGCCAACATTTTGTATGACATGACACCCCTAGATCATGACAATATTTGTACGTACAGCACACTGGGGTAAACAGAGAAAGCTGTTCACAATCACAGGAGACTGACCTGGGCTCTGACCACCCTGAGAGCCAAGAGATTAACATCCAAGTTCACATGTAACCCAAAAACCATCTGCACAGTGCTGGTGGGAACGTTCTACCACAGAAAGACCAAAGCAAGCTCAGCTCTATTTGTTTAAATCTACCAGAGAAAGAAAGTAAAAAACAAAACAACAACAAAAACAATATAAAATAAATCCCTGGATACTTCAAGGCACAAGCACATCAAGGCAGATGTACTTACAAAGATTAACCCACTTTTCTGGCTACTGATGAATGCCCATAAGAGTGCAGAAAATCAATGCTGCCAGAAATGCACGACTATGACACGTTTCCTGCAGATCATGTCAGCATGGATGCCAAATGACCCTGGGATTTGGGAATGTGCTATTTGTCCCATCAGCACAACTTTTATATTCCTTTTAGAAAGCAAATACCCATCTGAAAAGCTTGGCTGCAAAATGCCTCGCCGGGCCCTGCACACAGTCTTCCGTGAATAGATAACTCAGTGGTATGAGGCAGTGTTCACAACAGATTTCTCAACCAGTCCTAAAAGGCTTAAACCTTTCTGATACTCATGTGTATTTTTTACTTCAAGACTTAAAAAAAAAAAAAATTTAGCTAGAGTCGGTTTCAACCATCTGTCTCTTTGAGTGAAAATAGGAGACAGGCTTGTGCATATTGGCTTTTGAAGAAAACTAATTTGGCAGAAAAAATTAAAGAGAAAGAAGAATTATATCTCAATTTTTAAGACCATACTAGGAGTAGCAATATATCCAAAGTAAGTAGTAACTGTCATGGCCACATCTACATCCATTTCTGCCCCTTGGGCTGTCCCCATTCCTTGGGGTGTCACCATTACCCCCAAGGAATTCCTATCACCATCACAGCTGATGTCCTTGATTGAATATCACTCTGATTAGACCTATGCCAACCAGTCGTAGCCCTGGGAATGGCAGAGTGGAGACATAAAAGTGACTTCTTGGTTCAAGTGACATTTGGTGTGGTGGGAGATGAGGACAGCAGGTACACTCCAAGAATTTGGAAATAATAGAAATGTAGCACCATCACTTTCTGAGAGTTAAACTAGACCTACTCTTAAAACACAGGCCATCACCCAAGTCAGAACTATAACCACAGGACCAAAATGTCACAGGTAGGGTTGACGAAATGTCATGGAAAACCACCACATAATGAGTGGTGAACACCTGTAAAAATGTTTATAATTAAAGGAAAACGGAAACGTGCTGTGACACTTGTTCAGGTTTTCTGAAATATGTCTGGGAGAAGGACACCCTGACCAGTTGACATCACCTTTTCTGTGCATCATCACAGTGGCATCAGGCCACCACCTTGAAACACCAGCTATGACAACCGCTCCCCATGCTCTGGCTCCACGTACATCAACCAACCTTCAGTCTTTCCACACTTCAGCTAAAGGTAACTCCTGAGCTAGCCTCTTAGTTAACTCAGGCCAAAAATCTTGGAGTCATCCCTGATTGCTCTGTCAAATCCCATATCCAGACCATTAGCAAATTATTCAAGCTCTACTTTCCAAACACTTCCAGAATCAGCCTGTCTTCACCACCTCCCCTCCCATCATCCTGTCCAAACCACCAACTTCTCTCATCTGTATTATTGCAAAAGCCTCAACAGTGGTCTTCTAGTTCCTACCCTTGCCCCCCCTCCTTGCAGGCTATTCTCGGCTGTAACAGTAATTCTTCAGAACACAAGCCAAATCATGTCACTTCCTTGCATAAAGCTCGCCAATGGCTCCCATCTCAGAGTAAAAGCCTAAGTCCTACAAAGGCCCCCATGGCCCTACACAATCCAGGCTCATTACTTTTCTGACCTCATTTCCAGACCCTCTTTGTTGCTATTAATACCTCAAACACATCAGGTACACTCCCACCTCAGGGTCTTTGCTTGTGTTACTTCCTCTGCCTGATACTAAGTATCTGAATGACTGGCTTCTTCAAAGCTTAGATCAAATTTCATCTCATTGAGGCCTTACTTGACCATCCTACTGAAGAGAGTAAACTACTCCTCTCACAACACCTGCATTCTCACATTTTTCTACTGCCTTATTTTTCTTCATTAAGGGTATTACAAATTAACATATTCTATAACATATTTAAGTAGCTTTCATTGTTTGTCCCTTCCCCCAGAATTTAAACTCCAGCGAAGGCAGAGATTTTGTCTATATTGCTCACCAATGTACTGCCAATACTTAGAAAAGTGACTGGTAGAAAGTTGGTAATAAATGTTGAGTGAGTCAACAAAGTTGGCTTCAAAACTGCATGAGCTCCTCCATCTCTTCCCAACCTTGCTTTCTATATAGTGTCAAAGCTCCACTGGCTTTGAGAGCCTCATAGGTATTTTTCCCACTCTCCTTCTCAACCCTTTTGCTGTGATCTGGTGTCCTTAGTTGTCATATCATTGCCACACCTGGAATCTGTCCCCCTTCCCGGTCCTCTTGAATATATCATGTGACTGGACTATCTGCTTGATTTTTTGATACCCATGTTACCTCTGGGCAAAAACTTCAGGATTACCCCTAATCCCCTCAGGCTAGCACTGTCCCAACCATGCCCAGCTCAGACCTCCAATACCAAGAACCTAAGAACTTGAATTCTCAGATTTCAAAAAACTGACCTATAAGCAAGGACATTGTGAGCCCATGGGAAGTTAGGTTTCTCCTGGCCCGTCAGTAAGTTGGTTTTATGTTTGTTGCCTAACATATAACATATACTTGCTTGTGTGAATGTGTCACTAGACCACTAGAGAATTTTGGCTCTATAAGAACAGTCTAATATCCAGACCCTCAGAACTAAGATTCAAGATCTTAATCCTGCCCATCTGTATAGCTGACTGCTGATTGGTCCTAACGATACCTCCATGTCTGCGGCTGCAGGCAAGAGTGTCAGTGGCCAAGAATGTCACCTACTCATGTTCTTAACATGAGAACAGAAACCCACATACATATGCACATATAGCCACTGGACCCCGAGTTCCTTTGGCAGATCAGAGCACCGCTTCTCTCCACCTCTGCAGTCCCTGAACAGTCACCTTTGTAGGAAAGCAGTAGAGGATGAAGGGGAAAGAGAGTGGGGTTATTTACCTGATGGAAGATGTGAGACCACTTCGGATATCTGAGCATGGTTCCTTCCCCAGACATTTGCAAAGGAAAGAGAAGCGCACTAATCAACAAAATTTTTTAATTTGCTAAGAGTCAGGAAGCCCAAGTAGTTGTCTCCATAATGCTAACTTCATCTTTATGTTAATGCAATTTAATCAATACTCACGGAGCCCCTACAAAGCAAAGTGCCTCCTGGATGCTGTGAGGCTTACAGAAATGATAGAGATAGATCTATCTCAAAAAGCTTATAACATGGGAAAGAGAACAGACCATGCCACCCTAAAATATGACTTTTTGACATAAGGATTATCTTAAGTCGGTTATTCTTAAGAAACAACAGATATTAGAGAAGCTCTAAAAGCTTAGAAGTTGCCTTTTTGTAAGAGTCACTTAAATGTATAAGGGAAGTCTCCATATTTAAGGGTTCTTCCTTTCTGTACCAGGAAGAGGAGGATGACTCAGTCTCCACAAACTATTATTAGTGAAGAAGGTACGGACTTAAAATTTCATCATGCCCTCACTCCTGATGACTTTTACCCCTATCCTGGCACCTCCCATAACCCCAACATCTTCTTTTGTGTTTAGCTGGAAATGTTATTTAAGTAGTGGCTTGAGATGTTTTGGAGAGATACTCAGTTTTCTTGGGTCTCTCCCATGTGTACAGGAAGTATACAAGTATTTAAACGCGTTTTGTGTTCCTCCTGTCAATCTTTTTTTTTTTTTTTTTAATAGGGGGAAGGGGAGGTTCTCAGATAAGAATCTATAAGAGTAGAGAGAAAATTATTTTTCCTCCCCCACATACAGTACAGTCTGAAAACAACAGCTCCACTGCAAGGGACAATGGCTAAGTACATGATAAAGGTTTAAAGCACAAGGAGGGGCATGCCTGGGTTGCTCAGTTGGTAAAGCATCTGCCTTTGGCTCAGATCATAATCTTGAGGTCCTGGGATCCAGCCCTGTCAGTACCCCCCACTCAGTGGGGAGCCTCCTCCTCCCTCTACCGCTCCCCCTGCTGGTACACTTTCTCTGTCAAATAAATGAATAAATAAAATTTTAAAAAATAGATGATAGGTAGGTACGTAGAGCAAGCACATGCAGGGTATGCAGGAACTGGAGCACAGAGTGAGCTTCCTAAAGGAGGGGCCATGAGAGCCACACATGGACACATGGGTAGAATGTGAACGGGGGAAGCGTTTCTAGCAGAAGGAGAATGAGCATGAGAGAAATGGCAGTGACAGGAGGTAGCGGTCTGCGTTTGGGGAATGGCCAACAGTTTCGATGGATTGCAGCATAACGTCAAATGGGCTCAAGGTGGCAAGGTGCGATGAGGGACAAGCTGAAAAGGTTTGTGCTGGACATTACACTCTCAGGTCATAACTCAGAAGAATTGTTTCTGCTCTTTGGTCTCTCCTCACTTCGGAAGCAAGTTATCTATTTTAAAACCTGTAAGGGTCTTGAAAAAAAAAAAAATCAAGCATTTCCATGTTAAACCAACTCAATCTATTCAAATGTGTTAAGCAATGCAAACAACTAGAATTAACACTTCCCTTACATATCACACCTTTGCTGTATATGATGAAAAAGTGAGAAAGCAAAAGCTCAAAATAGGTACTTCAGCATTTGTAAAAAGTTCTTTGCGTAAGATAAGCATTCAGGGCGAGGACTCTACCCAGTCCCCACACCCACCAGGAGCCTTGTAGTTTGCTTTTTCTTCGTGCTGTAAAAAAGAATACGGTAGTCAGTAGTCAGGGCTTTCTGCCTTTGAAATGATCGATTGGTCTAGCCTCTGCTGTTAGCAGGATTGAGCCGACTTGGAATACCATCAGGGCACATTAAGAGATTACTGAGTGAACAAGTAAATGAACAAGTAAATGCCGAGCCCTCAATGGCAAGATGATGGGGCCAGTCTGGAGTGAAGTTAGAGGCAAGCATTTTTCGGTTGTCTTTCATGGTTGTCATAAGCTGTTCAATTTCCTACTACCACCCTCACACTGCTTGCTATAGGATTCCCAGTGTCGAGAAGGCGCTTAAGGAATGATTGCTGAATGAGAGAATGAAGGACGGCAAGTTACAACTTGAACAATTCTGTGGGTAAGAAAGCAGACACAGATGGCCACATCCATTGTGCCAGTTTGGCACCTGCCCTCTTACTTATGGGCAGTCCTAGTGAACGGAGGATCCTGGCCAGTGAAGAGAGTGATGCAAAGCAGGGGCGCCTGTGTGGCTCAGTAGGCTGAGTGTCTGACTCTTGATTTCAGCTCAGGTCCTCATCTCATGGGTGGTGAGAGGAATGTAGGGCTCTGTGCTCAGTGGGGTGTCTGCTTGGGATTCTCTCTCCCCCTCCCCATCTCCTCCTTTCCCAGCACACACCCACTCTTTCTCTCTCTCAAATAAATAAACAAATCTTATAATAAATAAAGAGTGATGCAAAGCTCTCTCTAGTACATACAATCACAGGTTCTTAAATCTGGAGCAAAAAGAACATGGAGATTACCAAATACTGGTCTTTCTCTCACTGATAAAAGAATCCCTTCACAGGAAATCCTCACTTGACGGTGATAGGCTTGAACTCTCACTACCTTAAAGGTAGCCCAGTCTATTTTTTTAATGGTTCAGTCAATCGAAGGTTCTCCATTACCTTGATATAAACTTTGCTTTCTCCTAGAATTTTGGGCTACAGTAGAGAGGTGTCCTCAATACGTGTTTGTGAAAGATCGAGTCCTCACGTCTACCCGCTCACCTGCTGACAGCCTGGACACCCTCGCAGCATCTAGTCAAGTTGTACTCAAGGAGTGGTCGGGGAAGGGGAACACCAAAGAAGACACAGAGGAGAGAAAATGTGTACATTGGCCAAGATGAGCCACACAGACTCCCCTGTACCACATCCAGCCCCTAGTTCTTCAAACCTTTACCTGTGGCACTAGGCCCAAGCACTCGGACCTTTTACCTTACTGGAATCAGACGCTCAGAATGCTTCTGCCATTTAGCCACAGCAAATCTGTACCACATTAGATTTTAACTTAACATCACTTTGAAATGCTGGGGATAGAAGTCGGGGGGCTAGGAAATCAGCAGGCCCGAATTCCCAGATAAGAATAGAGGCCAACTTGATAGTCTTTTTTTTTTTTTTAAAGATTTTATTTATTTGACAGAGATTACAAGTAGGCAGAGAGGCAGACAGAGAGAGAGGAAGAAGCAGGCTCCCTGCTGAGCAGAGAGCCCGATGTGGGGCTCAATCCCAGGACTCTGGGACCATGACCTGAGCCGAAGACAGAGGCGTTAACCCACTGAGCGATCCAGGCGCCCCCAACCTGATAGTCTTAATAGTCTCTAGACTAAGATCACCTCACAAGCCAGGGGAAAAGCAGACTGACCATCTGGCCCTTTCATTGTAGGTACCCTGAGCCCAGCACTGCTCTGGTAGGCATAGACAGAAATGTTCTATATAATCCTGACCCGACTCAGAAGGCAAGGCTTCCAGAATCCTAGGAATTACCAAGCCCACATTCATCTGGGGCCCAGAGACCCAACAGAGGATCCATTCAGGAAGCCAAATGTTTGTACTGAACACATCAAAATGATCCACGAGAAAAAAATTTAAATCCTATAAGAAATGGAAAATTAAGTAGGTTTTATTCTCTCAAACCTCACCACAACATTAGGAAGTGGCCCTGTTATTTTCACTCCTGTTTTACAGTTGAAGAAAATGAGGTGCAGGAAGGCAAAATAAGTCGTCAAGGTTACAGAGCTAGCAGCGGCTGACACTGAGATTTGAACCCTAGCTGTAGAGGTCACACTCTCATACTGCCTCTTGACCACTGTTGTGATTTGTTCTGGGATCAAATTAGACCCAAGAACAAAAAAGGAAGACAAAGATAAAATATTAATGATTTTGCCTGGTTGACAGTGCTGTCTGGTTATCCTGAAAATTCAAAGAAGTGATTATTCACTTAATTATTAATCACTTTCCTTCTTGGAAATTTGTTATACCTCTATTAGGTATTTACCATGTTTTACCTTATGTGATAGCCATGCCATATATGTATAATACATATCCATATGTTGATATATATATATATAACTTTTCTATTTTTCCCTGATTAGACAACAGTGCCTAAGATCTATACCTTGTTCTGGGGCACCTGGCTGGCTCAGCAGGTAGAGCACAAAACTCTTGATCTCGGTGTTGAGTTCAAGCTCCATGTTGGATATATAGATCATCTTTTTAAAGAAAAGACCAATACTTGCTCATTTTCATGTACCCACAAAGCATTCAGTCTTGCTCATGGCTAGCCCTCTGTAAGTACTAAATACATGTTCTTCACTAGGACTAAAAACCTGCTGAAGAAAGCTAGCTTTCACCCCTACCTACACTTAGTTCTTTTATTCATTATCAGTAAAATCTAGATTTGTAAGCTCACTAAATCCAGGACGCTGTTGTTATTCACAATGCAAACTAAGGCAACTCCAATAAATTTCATACTCTATATGGGCATTCTTTCAGGTGTGACTAATGTTGAAGAGTGAAGCCATTACATGTATGCTTGTATGTCCGTGAGTGTCCCAGGATGTCTTTTAGAAACTGGTCAGCAGCAGGAATAGGTAGAATCCAGGGAAGTCTCTCCCTTTCATAGTCATTTAGGTTAATCACAAAAATCCCTGTTCCCCAACTCTAAGGACATCCCTAACGACTCCTTTGTAGGCAGGCAGGGCCATTTGATTTGCTTTAGTCAATGCGATGGACGAGGTGGGGGCAGTATATATTAAGAGGAAGGGTCACTCAGCATGGGTCTCTGGGTGCACATGGTCAACACAGCCCCTTGTTGGCCTCCACCAGACATGTAACAGGAGCAAGAAAAACCTTCCTGGGTTGCCATGCTGATGTGCGGGAGTCGTTTGTTACGGTCCCGTGGTGCAGCCTCACCTGATCTATACACTCCCATGGCCCGACTCCCCTCCACCCATCCAGGATTCTCGTTACTTCCCACCTTCTGTGACTTAGTGTTGGTAACTGAAGATACACCCCCTCCTTTTACCATCCCCACCTATGCTTTGCTATGGAATGCCCAGTGAGAGGCTGTGACCAAGATTCTTCCCTTGACCAAAGGCTAAGCAGGCTCCTCTGAGCTCTTTTTCAACTTGGCCCTAACCATTGGCATGTTCTCAAGAGCCCCATTTTAGCTAAAGTCCTGTGAAAAGTCAGTTTAGCCAGACTCTCTCACCCTCAATGTCTGATCCCTGGTATCTACTGGATGTTTAACAAGGTTCCTCACCCTCCGCCATCTCCCAGGTGGTATCTGATCACTCTGGTTTGCCTTCAGCAAGAATCCTGTTAGGTCGGCTTAGCCTGATTGCCCCCCACTTACCTTGGACATGTCCTCTTAGTAATTTTTCACCCAATCCCCCCCCCCATCCCCGCATTTCTCCTTGGCTAGAAATTCCACTCTCCTTTGTTGTATTCGGAGTTCCTCCCGATCTCTCTCCCCTTCTGCAAACTCCCAGTGCAGGGGTCTGGACATCTATTAAAACAGTGCCCCTGAATAAAGCCTGTCTTACCATTCCTTTAACAAGTGGATGAGTAGCTTTTTCTTTAACAGGTATAAAGACTAAGAAAGCACCAGGTGTCATTATTAACCCCCCAGTCACCAGAACATGTGTCCTGGTTAAAGCCACTTTCATTCTGAGTCTTCCTCCTGAGAATTTAGAAAATACTCTTTCCATGTGCTGCCCAGACGTACCTTCCCTGGGTTTGGGAAGGCAGACGTGGTATCGGCAATGCAAAGAGGTGATGTTGCCAATACCTCAGCGTGTCCCCCAAAGCAAAGTTCTGCTAATTTTCCTGAATTAAATGACTCTGCCTGGCCAGAATGTCCTTGGGCAAGGGAACGTCTGAAGAGAGTATCTCCTTCCTATCCTATGACTGTTTTGTAACCTTTTTTATCTACTTGAAACTAAAACTTAACAATTTGTTGTTGGCCTTCAAATTTTAGCAATTCATGCCTTTTTTTTTTTTTTTTTAATTTCTAAAACGAGGAGCTCTCAAGGGAAAGATTCCCCCCTTTAAAAGCTACAGCAAAGATACGGGGTTTTATCCTTATTTGATATGCCAATTACTTTTCAGCAGCATTTGAAAAATATTAAAAAGCTTAAAGGAGGAAGCAAGAAAACCTGTATTCAAAACCCCAAACCTGGCCAGTTACAATGTCCCTGGGTGGTCCATATTTGCATTGGGAGATTTAGTTTGGCATTTTAACTCATGTAAATAGATTCTCACTTTCCCCTATGCCTGAAAGCCTTCAAAGAGGGAAGATCTCCTTTCCAAATCAGCGGTAACCTATACCCTCTGAAAGTGAACAAAGTTACACTTTTCAAGGAAACAGGCAGAGAAGTTTTTTGTTTTTCTTCTTTCCACAAAATACACACCAATTCCCACAACCCCTTGCTATTCTAATACTACCAGGGCAGATGGTGAAACAGGAGATGTGCCGTCATTTTAAAAGAGGACACTGTCAAAACACACATTCCCCCACAGAGCCTGCTACCTTTCCAGCCCCCCAAACCCACCACCAACTTCTGAAATTCCACAAGCGGATTCTGAGGCACGGTCACATGGTCATTCCCCACACGGGTGCTCACTGGAACACTCAACAGCTAGACAAACTTACAAAAGCTTCCAAACGCACGTTACAAAATCTAAAATACTTTTTAACAGGAGAAGACTTCATTCCATTTCAATTCCTAAAATCTTCAGCTTGCTACACAAAGAAATGGGTACTATTTCAGGTCAAAGTAGACCACCTAGCCTATATTTTAAAAGACAAACTGACTGTATATGCAGGATATAAAATATTGTGTCATCCTTTACTCATTAGAGCTATTTAAAATATACACATTACTCTTGGCTTCGCTCTAGACAGGAGTATAAAATAGAAATCTGACAAATGAATCAAAATATCCCTTCCTCCCACCAGAAAGAAACTAAAGAAACCAAACCTCCCACCAGAGAAATCAAACCAAAGATCAAAAGAAATAGCCCAGGGGACTCCTAAAAGAAACACAAGACTCAAACCTTCCTGCCTGTCACTTCTAGAATGAAAAGTAGTCCCTCTCAAGACTCCCCTTCTCGCAGCAGAATTGTTCCACGTGACCCTAATTCAGGAAGGCAAGGATTCCAGAAGTCTAGGCATTACGGAGCCTACATCCAAATTGGGCCCAGACGTGCCATGGAAACTACATTTCAGGAAGTGAATGTTTTTATTAAACACATTAAAATGATCCAAAGGGAAATAATTAAATCTTATAATATAAAGAAAATTAAGTGGGATTTATTCTGGCTAGTTATTTTGGGTCAACAAAGCTTGTTGAGCATCTACCATGTGTAAGACTCTTTGCTGAAAGATACAAGGATGTCTCAGAGAGCTTGGAGTCTAAAACCAGAAAAAGGCAGGCACATAAGTAGTATAACTCAAGGTAAAAAAAATTTTTTTTAAAGAGCATACCTTCAGTTCAAAGGAAGGCAAGATCACACACATCCCTGAGAAGAGAAGGCTAGAAAATGATGTAACTGTTGTTGGATAATAAAACCATCTTCCACACCTTGATTGGGTACCATGTGTTCTCTCATTATTTGCTATCTTTACAATAACTTTGCAAGCTAGGGATCATTTATCCCCACTCTACAGATGAAGAAACTGAGGCTTCCATAGCTTCAGTGAGATATCTGGCTGCTGCTTATTTCCTGTGTCTTACACAGCCTCTTAGATGTTGTTCTCTTTTATGTTGTCAAAGACCAAGCAAAGAAATGGGCTTAAATTATAGCAGGAAAGATTTCAATAGAAAAACAGACTGTCTACTGACATTCTGGGCAGGAGACTTCTCCGTCGTGGGACCTGTCCTGTGCTCTGAGGCTGTTCAGTGGCAGCCCTGCTGGAGACCTGTAGGCACTCTATCTCCCCACTGTGACAAACAAAAATGTCTCTGGGCACTGCCAAATGTCCCCATGGTGGGCAGTCGCCCCTGGGAACCACTAATCTAAAAGCACACTAGAGAGGCACCAGGATGACACAGTCAGGTGAGGGTCTAACTCTTGGTTTTTGGCTCAGGTCACAATCTTAGGGTCCTGGGTTGGAGCCATGCCTTGGGCTTTGAACTCAGTGGGGAGTCTGCTTGAGATTCTCTTTCCCTCTCCCCCACCCCTCCCGCTTGTGCTCTTCCTAAAATAAATATCTTGGGGCACCTGGGTGGCTCAGAGGCTTAAGGCCTCTGCTTTTGGCTCAGGTCATGATCCCAGCGTCCTGGAATTGAGCCCCGTATCAGACTCCCTGCTCGGTGGGGAGCCTTCTTCCCTTCCTTTCTCTCTGTCTTCCTCTCTGCCTACTTGTGATCTCTCTCTGTCAAATAAATAAATAAAATCCTTAAAAAATAAATAAAATAAATATCTTAAAAAACAAAATTACAGAAGAAGTATGAACACACTGGAGTAAGTCAATCTTTTCTGTAAATCACTCTCTAGAGGAAAGACAGCTATTCACAGTCACCTGCCTGAGGGCAGGAAATGGGGCCACCAGCTCTGCAGTCCTTCCAGTCCTGCCCACGTTGAGTCCGAGCCACACGGACAGAAGGCCATGGACCCAACTCCAGGCCACCGCCCACAGTGACTCATAACCAACAACACCTGCGCTAGATAAATGTAAGCTCTGATAATCCGCATTGTGTGCGCCTGGTGCCCATCGAGGCTTTCTGAAGACCATGCAGGCATGAGAAGAACTAATGACATTTTAATTTCCAGATCTGAAGCTTCTAGCTACTTTTTTCCAAAAACTGACCCTGCCAGAGAACGTGCCTGTGGTTTAGAATCATTCGGGGTCTCCTTTCACACCTCCGTTTTTGCAAAAGCCTTTCCTCCCCATGACCTGACCCCAAAAAGCCCCAAATCTTACTGTGACTGTTGATGCCCCAAATCTGCCTGCAATGCTTGACCACAAGGTATAAAAATACCTTTCTGTTGAGCAGCTTCCCAGGTACTTCTGATATGGAGGTTGGTATAGTATTTAGATTTTAATTGGATTCAAAGAATGACATCATCGTTTTATTTTTAAACATCCAAGTTTACAATATTCTGGAACTCGCATTCACTGTGAGTCTTTAAATTCACGATGAAAACTGTCAGATGCCAACTGAAAGCGTGTGTAAAAGAGAAGCAGAATTTTAAAAAATCCTTTAAGAGGGTATAGGAGGAAAAAACCTTGAAGCATAAGAAAGCACACTGGTATCTGTTCCCAGGCAGATCTGTTGATCAAGTGCAATCATTTTCCACAGCGCCAGAGACTCATTACTTTCATCATAAAGAATGCCCTTGACTCTAACATAAATTTCTGCTTTGTGTGTGTGCCATACCGATGGCATTAGCTGGTCTGTGCCCCAAAATGAAAACAATGGGTCGTTCTCTAAGAGTACAGCAACAACATGGGTGAGCATAGGAATGTTAGGGCCTAAGTAATACTTTGGAAGCAAGAGCAGCTGCTTGTTGGGATCTCAGGATTGATAGGAACTGAAAATTAAAGGACACAGAGCCTGTCTGGGAAGCAGAGGTCCTCCCAAGATTTAGTACCAAGTTAGTGTTCTGGATCATGGCACAGTCACTATATCAGGGAAGCCCCACAACACCGAGCAGCTTCACATTCAGCCCTGAAATAAATTCATCTTTGCAATGAATAAAGCCTAACACCTGCTCCTGCAAAGTCAGCTTTCTGGGCTGTCTCAGTTGGGAACTGCTATGCTTTCCATGTTCAGCAAGATACCTAGTGACACTTAAGAATCAAATGTAGGGGGCTTTAGCATGCCTCAAGGGGACGCAGGGCTTGCTTACCCCCCACCACACTGAGAGATGTCGAATTTCCTTGAACCCCTTTGATAATACAGTTGGGCTTTTCGTATGAGCATGGGAGCATGTTCTTGAGGGACTCTCTGTCCTGCCACAGTGAAAAGCGACACTAAAACAGTATGCGTTGCCTCCCCCCCCCCCCCCCCCCCAACAGAAAAACAATGAGATAGGATGGGAACAGAATAAACAAACTTCGGAATCTGGCCAACCTGCACTTGAAATCCAGCCTTCCCACCAAACGGGCTTCAGGGGGTCTTGACCAATGGCAGCATGTTTCCAAGTACCAGATTCCTTGTTTGTCAAATTAAGATAAAGATTTCAGCCTTACAGGAACGTTAGAATGATTTCATGAACCTGAATATAAACAGGAAAGGCACCCAATGAACTCTAAGCAGCTCGAAAGCTGCCTGCCACACTTGGAGATCTTACTCGGTTGCAGCGTGCCTAAGCCACACCTGCATCAGGGCACCCCCTAGCATGCCTCGGTAGGGACATACCACGACGCTGATAGCTATGAACACTTTTTCCTGGTGCTCACAGGATAGTTTGCCTTGTTTTCAAGCACATGTCAGCAGAGTGACTTCAGTTGATACCCCTTTTCCTAAACAGTGTATGTGAACCAGAGGTTCTTAATCTCTTTTTAGTCACAAATACCCCTTTCCCTCAAGAAAGCTGTGTTTAGGTACATATGCATTAAATTTCACATCAAGGTGATGGAGCTCAATGATCACCTGAACACCATCACAGGGCTGCCCTCCACAATGCCTACGATTCCTATTGAAGCAGCCTCCTCTCAACAAAGAATCAGTAGATGCCTTTGTGAACACACGGGCGCCTCAGGGTTTGCACCTGGACAGTGGTGTCAAGGTCACAATGCCAGCTTCACTCTCACATTCTGGTCCCAGGCTTCCTATCGAGAGGAAGCAAAGAAAGTCAGTCTAGGGTATCTGTGAAAAGTTCCTAGTCAAGAATGCTTTTTACATGGATCTGGGCAAAGGCCTAGAAATTAAAATTAAAACTTTAAATGAGATAACATGAGAAAAGAGATTAATAATCCCTACACAAAAATTAACCAGTGTAATTGTTCTGTAGCACTGAAGAGTAGATTCAGGCTGCCCAGGGTTCAAATCCTGGCTCTATAATTTAGTAGCTGAGCAATTTTCCAAAAGTTACCTAATATCATTGTGTCTTAGTGTCCTCATCTGTCAAATAGGATTAAAGATATATAACTCATAAGATTTTTGTGAGGATTTTGTGAGGATTAAATAAAAATATATGGTTAAATAACAATGCCTGGTCAAGTGCTCAACACATTTTAGTAAATGTGTTGGTGATGTAATAAACTCAGTAAATGTATCGAGCACTGGTAAATCTCTCGATGTATTATCAACCTTTGTTTTATGCGGTAGAGCAACGTGTAGACAGAACAAAATGACGAAGGAAGATACTGAAGTTTGCAAAGGACCTTGCCATTTGGGGCTAGGTTAAGTGACAGAAAGAAACAGGGTGATGGGGAAGAATGAGTAGTCCGTTTAGGTAACTAACTTTGAATGAAGCCTGTGCACAGTCTGTGTTGAGAGACATGGTTTCATGGTTTAGTATGTATCTTACAAGACTGGACAGAGTGGCACCAAAGATGGATCTCTAAGAATTACTTGACTCCGTGCTGGAGTCAAAGGAAAGGCTTATTTACTAAAGACTTGGAAACAAGTGTTTGGAGAAGTAGAAGGGCTGGGAAGAGAATTAATAGAGCCCCCTTTTAGACATAAAGCATGATGGCAAAAGTGCTGTGTGATTTCCTCTTACTATCTCAGAAGTTTGTCAGAAACTAGGAACCAGGGACCACCACTGTAAGAACGTCCCCACTTTCCCATGGGTTGAGTTTCTTTTCTCTGTCCCTATCAGTAACGGTGATCACACCTAATGATGTTAGACCTCAAACACCAAAGAGCTTCAGGACATGCTTCAATAGAAGAGGAAAGGCTGGAATATGCACGGAGGAGCAGAGCCACACCTCTGCTTTGGGACACTGTGCAGCAGACGTGCAAAGACCTAGAGGCCAAGGGGAGGGAAGCAGGTGCATCAGTGCCTGAGGCTCAAGACAAGGGAAAAAAAGAGAGACATAGGAGATGTTCTGGGCTAAAACTGGGCCCAGAGCTGGACAGGCTGGAAAGAGCCTGAACTGGACACCCAGACATATTGTCCTAACTTCCTAAAGATGGTCCTACAAGATCCCCCCCACCAAAAAAAAAGTCTCTTAGAGCACTGAGTCCTCAGAACTTAAACAGTGGCAAGTTGGTGCCTAAGAAGAGAGCATTTGATGACTGTGTGATAGCAGTGTCTGAGTACATTTTATTGAGAAATATAGTCAAAAGAGCAGAGTTTGGGTTCTTGTCTCTCACACCCAAACTTTGGGAGAAAACCAGGCATTTTAAACAACCGGAGGAAGTATTAATCACATTCCCACTAGCACCCTCAGGATGCAACTTGCACCGAATTCTCCATTTCAAATGCACTAACACTGGTTGTCTTTCACTGTAATTTTCACAGTGAAAATATGTATGGAGACCGTCACCCCTATCGGTGCTAATATTAGCCACATGATGTCTTCTGCAGTTCCCCGTGTCTTACTGTTAGCTATGCTTTCTCCTTATCTGGAATATTTGGAAGCAATTTTTCACTACCCTGAACAGCAATAAGTCTTCAGAGCACACTTGAAAGGCAATCCAGGCAAGAAAATGGCTGGCTACTTGTTCTTGGCCCCTTACCTAAATGTGGTAGAAGCCAGAATACAGAATATATTCCATCTTCTGCATTTTGTTGAGTCTCTGATCTCCTAAGTAATTTCCTGTCCTGATCCTGGGTTTCTGTTTAGCCTTATTAACCGAGGTACAAGTCATGAGACTCCCGCACTCAGTTCCCATCAGTGCTGCCAGGATCACTGCCCTTATGATGACGACGCACAGATTCATGAGGCCAGAGCGATTCCGGAGTGGGAGTGGGGGAAGGAGGGCCACGCGCCTGGGAAGGTGTTGACGAAAACACATCCCCCAACCACACTTTTTTGCAGCAGTGAGAGAAACTGACATCTTCTTGCGTGAGTGTTTAATTAATGCCCTGCTGGAAGTACATTCGCTCCCTCCGACTTGGCGGGTAGCAACAGCATCTAAGAGCTTTGCAGACAGCTGAAAATGTAATCAAACAGCATCCTTTCCTTTCCCTCCGCAGCTCCCCCTCCCCCAGGGGCCGTCAGCTGGTGGCCCAGAGGGGTGCGGATCTCACCGCCGCTAGCCTTCTGCTGCCCAGGACAAGACCGAGGCGGGGCGCCCTGGGATGACCCTCCCAGCCCGCAAGGTGGGCGACAAGGTGATGACACCACGACCCCTCCTCCTCTGCTCTCGCCTCTGGGCTCTCCCGGGGAGCTGCAGCAGGGGACTGCCGCTGGGGGGCTCTGGCCGCCTTAGGGCGCCGCGGAGCACACAGGAGCCTGGGGAGGGGGCCGAGGCTAGGGTCCGGCTGCGGCTGCGGCGGCCCGAACTACTGCCCGCCTGCCGGCGCGGACGACCCCGGGGCGGGGAGGGTCGAGGAGGGGCGCGGAGGTGGCAACCAGGCGAGCCCGACACCCCCGCTCTTGTTTACCTGGACGCGCTCGGCGAAGGCGGAACTGGACTCCAGGAGCGAGCTCGGCGGCGGCTCCCGAGGAGGGGGCTGCGGGGTCGAGGCTCGAGCGGCTCCCGAGGGCGGCGGGCCCGGCGCGCGCAGGATGTGCTGTCTCACGCTGCGCCGGCCGCTTGGCTCGCGCTCCTCGGGGACCCAGCACTTCCTCTCTCTCCGCGAGCCTGACACTGACAGCTCCCTCGGAGCACCCAGGCTGCGGGGCTCGCCCCGCCCCCGGCCCACGCCCTCCACGCCCCACGCCCCGCGCCCCTCCTGCGGGAGGGCCCTCCACTCGCGCTCTCGCACGGGTCTCGCAACGAAGGGGTGGAGCCGGCCCGAGGGCTCGCGGCAGGCAGAGCACCTGGAGAGGTCAATCCGTCTATCTCCGCGTCACCCGCAGGACTCACCTAAGTTGCTGCAAACAGAAGAGCTTCAGGATTTGGGGAGCTGCTGCTCACTTAGCGACATGGAACAACTTTCACTCCCAGACAACTACTTTAAGGTCATTGAAGTAGAAATAGAGAAAGCTCAGATCCATCTGCTACAAAGACATAGGCTGATTTCGCCCTATTTTTTTCACAGAAGAAAAAGATACAGATATAGCTTGCCTCCACAACAGCGCTTCTTAGAACCCTAGCTTTTAAAAAATCTGGGTAACCATTCTTGAACTCCCCGGTCCTTACTGTTAACAGCTAAGTTTTGAGACCCAGGAGTGGAGTTTGGGATTCTAATCCGTGCCGGTTTGGCACCATTTTGTAGGTAAGTTTTTCATTGTGAAGCTTCTCGAAAATCTGTGGGATCTTTGTTGTCCACATTAACATGGAATTTACTGGAGGACAAGTACTGTGTCTAATTCACTGCTGTATTCCCAATACCTATAACAATGTTTGGTGCATACTAGATGCTCAGCAAATATTTATGAATTTATTTAATCGACAACTACTACAGTAATTTCAAAATAAATATAGATGTGATTGTAAATATTATGTCATATCTGACGTCTGTAAAATGGCCGTCCTCTTTCCAATTTTGCCTGCCTGGCAAATTATTGTGACTATAAATATGGCTAAAAGAGAGACAAGGGGAATGTCATTAGAAGGAATTCAGGATATTTCAGAGAAAAAAAAAAATTGTGAAACAAATACTTGCCACTGCCATGTATCGTATACTCAATAGATGTTAAACTCTGCATACACTTTCCTTTTAATTTTTTCTTTAGCACTGTGTAGTAGATAAAATGTCATCCCGCAGTTAGAGGAATGGGTCTCGAACTTAACTAGCTTGCCCAAGTTCCCCAGCTACTGAGTGATCCAGCTGAGATTGGAATCCCTGTCCGCTTGACTTCCTGCTTGTGTGTTCTGGACTGCTATTAATATCTTTCCAGTTTGGGAGTTGTTGTCCACTACCTCCAAAGCACTGTGCTAAGAGCTTCAGATGGCACAAACATAATGCCTTTTCACAACAAGTTAAAATCCAGTTGAAGGTAGAAGGAGGGGCAAACATATAATTTCAGGCAAACTAAGAAAATGGCCAAAGCAATACAATATGTTAAGGGAACTCCGATAAACTCATCTGGTTAGAATGGGGGAGGTGGTAGGAGAAAATTAAAATTTTGAATATGGATGATAGCTGAAATGGGTAGATAGGGCTTTTAATAATAGAAATGAAGAGGAAAAAAGTTTGGGGGGCATCAACAAAGCTCTGGAAAAGAGAAAGAACATGTTCTTAGCAAATGTCAAGTGGCCCCAATTTTTTGGAATATGGCAGACTCATGGGGGAGCATGCTGGAAGTTGAGGGAGGCTGAAGAGGAGATAGTGGAGTATCATCATTACAAATGTTTGAGCAGGAAATAACACTTGGGAAAGGTCATCTAGGAGCTTCTATGGATAGGGGATTGGAACGAGCAAAGAGTAATTCAAAGTTCATTATAAGAGTCTAGGCCAGGATTAAGAACTAATTTGTCAAGTTGTATTCACTATGAATGGCTTATAATATAACCCCAGCACAAATTTCAAATAAGTAGTTATAATTATTTTCATTATCATGTGTCCAGGTATAGTATAGATACTGGGTATAAGACTGTAAATAAATAAGAGATGAATGATCTCTATATTCCAAAAACTCAAAAGACACAATTGGTTTTAATATACGATTCAGAGAAGTAGAATAATGGAAGACATCTGCCATGAGAGATCAAACAGGAGAAAATACATTACAGCTGGGGAATTCTTAGGACCTGCAAGGGTTTGTTGAAGAGATCTGGGTGGATGTGTATCATCAGACACGAATTTTGACAATGTGCCTTTGAGAACAGAGTTAGGTAGCAGGCATAGACCTTATTTTTATTGATAGATCTTATTTTTTAGGGCATTCTAGGTTTATTTAAAAAAAAAAAAAAAAAAACTTGTGCAGAAAGTACAGGGTTTCCCTAGCCCTTACAAATTTATAAACTGCTCATTGCAAACATGCCTCTTAATTTACTTAATGCTCCAAAATTTAAAAGAACAGCTTCAAGAAGGAGTTAAATGGCTACTACAAAACATGCTGGGCAAATTTCTAACTTGTTAGCCTTTAAGATATTGCTTTAGAGCCCTCCAGAGAGACAGTGGTGTGGCCCAATTCTCCTACTCTGGAATCAGACTCTCTGAGTGTGAACTTAAGTCTACTGCTTACTGGTTTTGTATATTTGCACACATTACTAGACTCCTCTGAGACTCAACTCTCCTAGAAGTCAAAAAGGGGGTAATGACACTTGTCACCTGTGATATTTTGATGTGTTAATCCATGTGAAGCACTTGGCATAGCCCCTAGCATATCACTGGAAACACTCAATAAATGTTAGCTCTAGTTTGCTATTATTAATTAAGTCTGCATGCAAAGTCCTAGAGCTTTGTAGTCTCTAAATTCAAGTGTCTAATCTGTGATATTATCAGCCTTCAGGGACCAATCAGACCTTGGGGTCACTTCTAGCCTTCAAGACAGATTCTTCTGCCGTCATGCACCTGTCATTCATCAGTACTAGATACAGGTGAGGCCGCACAGCTGGCTCCCTTGGCTAACTTACTTTCCTAGAGCCCCACTTCATCCTGGTTCCAACAACATTCTTACACAGCAGATTTCATCTGCCTGAGAATCTCCTGCAGAAGTTATTCTTCAGTCTATTATATCTTGGTTGAAAGAAATAAAACTGAAGATTAACCTCAGTGGTCCAAGGGCTCTAAAACCCCAGAAAAGAAATGTGAATTATCTGAATCAACTTTTAAAATTGTAAGGTAGCAAAAGGAAAAAAAAATGCTTAGGAATATTCTCCACTTAAGACAACATATGCTTTACATTGTGCTCAGAATAAAAACCTGTAAGGAAACTAATCTAAAACCACTGCCAAATGTCATATATGGTTTTGTATGGGATATATATCAGATGAGATATGTTTTATGTGTTTTCCTATTATCTGACTGAAGTTGGTCAATTTGTGCCAAATAAAAACAATAAAAGATGTCTAGAAACGGGTGCGTTATTAATATTTGAAAATTTATTAGAAATCAAAGAGTGACTTATGAGGAAATCAATGATTCCAATGTCTAAAGCACCTCCTGCTTTTGGTCTTCTGGACACTTCATTCCAGGATGTTGCCTATGTTTTTATATAGTTGGTGTGAAGAATCTGTGATAAATAAATACACACACATAAAATTTGCTTTCAGTTTTGGAAAAATGAATTCAGAGGTATCAGTTGTATAGTTTTAGATTTTTCTAAATGCCTTTTGAATAACTTCCAACTGCAACTTCACTTATACTGTAATTACCTATATTTGTCATGTAATTGTGCTGTAATCACCATATTTCCACCCTTCTCTTTTGCCTCTTTGTGTCTGCCCCCCCCCCCCCTTCTTATATTTCCTTCCATCAGCTTTTCATTCAAGGATGATGCTAAGGCAAAATGCCTATGTTTTAACAATCTGTAGTAAAATGCAACCATGAAAATAACTATACAGCAAAAGTAAAACACTTTAGATCCTAAAAAATCATTTTAAGCACTTAAATTTATGGGTGCAACTCCAGTGATTATAAAACATAAATTATTTATGTTGCTTTAAATTCACTTTCCATCAGTGTCTAAATCTTTATAAAGATATATTTATAAATATAAATCTTTATTTTTATCAGCTGTGAAATCAGTATATATTTCTTTGTATTCTTCCTCCTTACTTGTTTATTTCAAATGTATATTTCTAGGAACCAAATAAACCTAACTTGTCAAAAGAAAGTAACCACACGCTGGGTAGATTATTTCTTTAGGTTATTTCGTAGAAACAGTATTTTATAGTTCTTGTAACCACTCCTCAGAAAGATTGTTCCTAATATTACCTAATAGCTCTGTCTGCCATAATTCTCCCAACACTTTATTTTTTTTTTAAGATTTTATTTATTTATTTGACAGACAGAGATCACAGCAGAGAGGCAAGCAGAGAGAGAGGAGGAAGCAGGCTCCCTGCTGAGCAGAGAGCCCAAAGCGGGACTTGATCCCAGGACCCTGGGATCATGACCTGAGTCGAAGGCAGAGGCTTTAACCCACTGAGCCACCCAGGCGCCCCTCTCCCAACACTTTAAAAAAGTTACCTGTATTTATTTATAAGTAGGTAAATATATATTTATTGGTACTGTTTGTGTGTCTTTGACCAGCAAGTCTGAGCATTTTCCTTTATGGTGCTTCATATTTGTTATTTCTCATGTGCTGTTAATATTATTTGACTATTTGAAAAGTGAAATCTAAATAATTTGTGTATTTTAGAAAACAAATTTTATATATTACATGTTTCTAACTTCTTTTTCCTCTTATGCTTATTTTATTATAGAGTAATACTTTAAAAAGAATTATAAAAGTATGCATAAAATAACAGAATTTTCTTGTACCGAAGGGATGTATAAATCAGAGATATAACATTCAGGTCCAGAACACAGGCTCTGAGTCAGGCACATCCGGATTAACTAGTTCCTATGATTCACTAGCTGTGTGATTCTGCACAAACCGCTTAAACCACTCTAGCCTCAATATCTCTTCATCTGTAAAATGGGTATAATAATGCCCATCTCCTAAGACTGTAATAAGGACTAAATGATGTAGTACCTGTAAAGAACTTAGCATGGTGATTGGCACCAAGTAAATACTAAATGAATAGTGAACATTGTTATTATGTGGATATGGTAGGCATGGCAAAAAGACTGAAGGGTTACACAAAATGTTGATGCTGGCTGTTTTGCGTTGTTCAACTCTGGATTTTTTCTTCTTTTGAGTCTATACTTATTTTCTAATTGCTCTGTGATGAGTTCACATTATGTGTCCCAATCAGCCTGTTAGATGTGAGGGATATTCAGTAACAGGATCAAACCACTTAAAAACAAACAATATATGTCCCTAACCAGACACTCAATCTTATCACTCGGCAATGGTTACGCTCTACATTGTAGACATGAGACAAGAAGCCATAGATGGATGAAAGGCTGCACCTCCTTGCTAACAGGGGAGTCGGGATAAGGATGGGGTTTGAATAAATGAAGGTCATTGTGCCCTCTCCCTTCTTGGATAAATACCCAGTATCCTGCACTTTGCTCCCTGCACACTGCTTCCAGCACATACCACTTAGGTAGTTGCAGTGCCATTCTGGTTCCATTGAGATGCAATGAGCCGTGAAGGAATCCCTCCCCAGGGGTCTTCTAATGATATGCTACAGTATTCTCTGGAACTGGAAATATACACCCTCCTCCTGTCTGTTCTCCAGGGAGGTGTCCTTCAGGCTTGTGATGAATGGATAGAGCCGTGTTGCCAGCAGGGCCCTCGTGATCTCCAGGTTCTTGCTCTCCTGCATTGCTAAGCATTTAGGTGAAATTCTTTGTGGATGATATGTCGGACGAGGTCACTGAGAGGACCTGACCACTCATTGACTGGGAAACTGGACTGAGCAATCGGAGGCTCCTCACCCACTCCTCTGTCCTTGGAATGCTGTTGTACTCTCCTGCTCACTGTTCTTACAGTGAGAGCTGTTTTCAAGAACGCAACCTTGAGCAATGCATTGTTGAGACTATCTAGATATGTGACCGAGCCCCACTCAGGCGTCTATACGAACTTTTAAGATGCTGGAAGGTGAGTGTGGAGATCTACTTGTCTTGGTCTGCTCCAGACAAGCCTCAAATGTAAGTTCTCTTGGATATAAAAACTGCCACCTTTCAGTCTTTCTTTGGTCTCTTTCTTAGGTCTCTTCTTGCCTTATGCATACAGAGGCCATGTTTGCAAACCAACATAGTAATGTACTTCGCAGTACTGACCAGATGATTTCTAAAAATATGGCTGAGCCATAAAGTATAAGTTGAATTCATTTATGGGAAGATAGTGAAAGAAAGAGAACGTTCCGTTTATGTTGGAAAACCATTAGTTGGAAATTGGAAAACCGATTAGCACATGAGAAAGCCTTCAGTGTTTTAATGCTCTCCTCTAAGAACAAGATCTTAAGATTTACATGGACCACATTTTTTGCCTCTTGCATTTGTCTACCATATTTTGAAAGACTTCCAAATCAATGTTTTAGATTGAACTTTTTATCATTGCAAAAATATGCATGTGTATTCAAATTTCAAATACTGATCTGAAGTGGATAAAGGATGATTCATGAATATCTTTAAAAGCTAGCTATATGGCCATTTGTCATTGAGCATCAGGATAATTTCTTGCTTTGCTTCTCTCCTTTTGCATAAAACGATTTAATAACAGCAGTGAACAGAGGGTGCCTGGGTGGCTCAGTCATTTGAACACCCCACTCTTGGTTTCTGCTCATGTCATGATCTCAGGCTCTCGGGCTGGGATCTAGGCTCCAAGCTCCATGCAGAGTCTGTTTAAGATTCTCTCTCAGGGCGCCTGGGTGGGTCAGTGGGTTAAAGCCTCTGCCTTTGGCTCAGGTCATGATCTCAGAGTCCTGGGATCAAGCTTGGTGTCAGGCTTTCTGCTCAGCAGGGAGCCTACTTACCCCCCTCTCTCTGCCTGCTGCTCTGCCTACTTGTGATCTCTCTCTCTCTCTCTCTCTCTGTCAAATAAATAAATAAATAAATCTTAAAAAAAAATTCTTAAAAAAAATTCTCTCTCTCCCACTCCCTTTGCCTTTTGTTCCTGTTGCGTACACTAAATAAATAAAATCTTAAAAAAAAAAAAAAACAGTGAATAAACTTTTCCAGACTTTTTAAAGTTCAATTTAGTTTTTCATCTTTTGTTAGAATACATTAAATTTCTCTTTCTCACATATCTTTCCTTATTTAGGTTTTCTTACCATATGGGCTAAAAGTAATAAAAGAAAACATCATGAACTGCCTAAAGCTACTGTATATCTTTCATTACTTTGACATTCTTCATATTACATCATCATTCTTAAGTCAAGCTTTTTCCCTCACTGAACACTCATATTGATGGAAATAGATTGCCAAATTGCTGAACTGTTCAAGTAGTTTCTTAATGTTAAAACTTGTCAAGTGTAAATAAGGTCATATAAGATCACCTTGAATGGGATCATTAACCACCATTAAGAGGCTGACAACCTTTTTTTTTACAATGAAAGAGTTACAAATACAAATGTGTATTTGAGGAAAATCCTTTTGAAACATTTCAGGGCAACAGATTAATAAAAATCTATGTTTCGTTCGAAAGAGTCAACAGGTAAGAATATATTTCCTGTTTCATTTCTATGGTAGAGGAAAAGAAAGAGAGGCATAAAGTTCCAGAGAAGCAGAAATAAAGAAAACAAAAGAAAAAAAAATCAGATACAGGGAATCGAGAAACTTTGAAACCAGCCCTAATTTAAGGTAAAGTACTCCTGTCATTATTTCAAACAATTTTCTTCCCTGAATCAATTGTAATTGGCTTAGTAACAGTTTGAGAGTGTTTCCCTCTCTTCTTGGAAGCACATGGTTTACTTTTGTTTCCAACCACTAAGGTTTATTGATAAGGATTTATTTTCCAATGGAATTTTGAAGTTTTTATGCATGCGTGAGGGCTAACCTAGGGGTTGACACATTCACTCAACTCCTAAAACATGTCTGATCCACTCAACTCCTAAAACATGTCTGATCCATGAATTTACTAGATATGTGGCCTCAGTGACGCTCTACATTTCACGCTTCTTTAGATTACCTTTTGCGTGTGAGTGAAATGGCCACCTCATTCCACAGTGCCTCAAGTCAGAATTAGAATCTATATTTCAAGCCATTTTCTCCAAATCAGATATAAATTTTTGTGATACAGATATCTTTCAGGTATAATTTTAATGACCATTCACAGATTGCCAACTATTCTTTCAACCTTGGGATATCTATAAATGACCATGACTGGGTGGCAGGAGAAGAGAGCAAGGGAGATCTTTTCTTTTTTTTCTTTTTGGTTCTAACATCATCATCAAAGCAATATCAGTGTACTTTATGCTTCATGGATATGATCCATCCATAGGATGGACCTCAAGGGCTGGGAAAGAGAGAAGGATTTGAAAGAGTAGAAAAGCATAAGGTCTGGCTTTCATGAATGAAAATCTTGCCACTCTTATCAATGCATGATCTTCTATTATAATAACTGATATCCAGCAAATAATTTTCAAGCACTTGTTACGTGCTGAGTACCAGGGATGTAGCTTTTTACTTTGCAAGGCTCTTCCCCATCAGATATCATGATGATCATCCCAACGGCTGTTGCATGGCCAAGCACAGACTCGGGAGATTAACTTGCTGAAGCTCTTACAGTTTATAAAGAGTAAAGCCAGGCCCCTAAATCAGGATGTTTGATGCCAGGACCCAAGTGCTTCACCCGCTGTATAAGCACTTATATCTTCCTTTGGGGTTTCATTTAGTCTGCTATAACTGACTTTGCACAGACTTCTCAGAATTAGAATTTGGGCCAGGGTATCTAGATCGAGTAACATCTGCTTGATCTTGGGCAAGTTACTTAACTTCTCTGCCTTGGATTCTTCATTTGTAAAATGAGGATATTAATGATACCTATCTGTTGGAGGGGGGTCATTGAAAGGACATGACTGCTGGTTGACTCAAGCTGGTCCCAGGCAATAAGAGGTCCCTCACCCTGTCCCCTGTCCTTGGAATGTATGTTCTGTCCTCTGTTCTCAGAACCAGAGCTGTTTCAGGGACAGAGCCTTAAGAAAGCAATGTGTCGTTTAGCCCATCTGAATGGTATACATGACCAGACCCCACTAAGACCTATAGATACACTCTAAAGATTCTGGCAGGTGGATATGGATCTACTTTTGTGGCTGCTTGAGATGGGCTTTGTGTCTAAGTTCCCTTCATTTTTATACTTGTCATCTACCAATCTGGAATGTCCTGCCTCTTTTTCAGTCTTTCTCTGCCCTCTGGCTATGAGTTTCAAATGTCATCCAGGAAGTTTCCTAGTTTGGAAACCAATACTACTTCACTGGATTGCCCTAAGATTTAAATGAGTTAGCATGGATGAAGCATTAGAAAAAATGTCACATACCTAGAGAGGACTATTACTAAATCTTGTGAAGTATTTGTTATTTAGCATTGTGTTCTTACAGATTTTTAGTTTTCCCAGGGTATTTTGTTTTTGTTTTTGTTTAACCCAGGGGAGAGACAAAGTGAGAGGGAGAGAAAGAATTGAGCAGCCTCCTCGCTGGATGCTCAGTTTGATCTCACAACCCTGAGATCATGACCTGAGCTGAAATCAAGAGTTGGGCGCTTAACTGACTGAGCCACCCAGGTGCTGCAGTTTTGTTTTGCTGTTTTTGAAGATTTTATTTATTAATTTTTTTAGACAGAGAGAGAGAGAATGAGTGGGGGACAGGGCAGAGAGAGGGGAAGAGAGGGAATCCCAAGCAGACTCTGCACTGAATTTGGAGCCCAGTGTGGGCCTGGATCCCAGACCCCTGAGATCATGACCTGAGTCAAAATCAAGAGTTGGAAGCTCAACCAACTGATTCACGCAGGTGCCCCTGCTTTGTTTTGTTTTTAATTTTCTGCTTTTGAAGTTAGAGTATGGTAAGACAAAAATGGTAGCAGCTGTTCAGCTCTTATGGTTAAAGGAAGAAAGCTGCACAAAAAAGGCAATGGAAAAACACAATTACTTCAGAAGATACTGAAAGGTAGAAAAATAATAACATCCCATGTCAGGAGAAGGGTTTCTAAAAGTTACTCTAGAGTTAACACACACGTATGCAGGCAGATCCTGATAAATCATCTCTATAGAAATCAGAACCTGTGCAAACCAGCTCATTATACTAAAGATAATAAATATGATAATAGGGTAAATTGAGCAGGATGTACAAATACCATCAGATCTTCAGAAGCCTCCCATACTCATTCCCAGGCATTTTCTCCCTGCCTTTTACACCTGCTCCTGAGGCGCCCGTGGTCAGGGCTGCAGTTACCTGGCTCTCAGGCCTCTGTCCACCGTGTCTGTGTGTCTTACGCAGCCCTCCTTCCTCCCCTGAGCCCTCCCCAGAGTGCAACACTCTGAACTTTTTAAATATTTTAACCAATGATGAGGTTCCAAATCATGGGAAGTTCTCTGAATCGTAAACTCCGTCAGCCCTACAAATAATTCTGTGGACACTTTTGTAGTAATGAGTGGTAAGGAAGAAAAAGATATCAATTCTAGCAGCAAATTGCATGAGACTAGTTATGAGTGATTAAGCCTTACAAAGCCAATGGAGAACGTGTTTGGGGTCTCTAGAGTCAGTGCCAAATGAAGCCCCTTAAAAATGACCTCTTACAATATGGTTCTTTTTAACTTCAAGTCCACACTTCTTTTTCTGTTTTTATTCTTATCATTTGTATGATAAGCTCTGACCTTCTTTTTATGGAAAGTTTTGTGCTCTCTCTTTCTAGGATTCCTAAATAGAGGGATTTCCCTAGTGTGCATGTACCTGTATGTACAGGGCAGGTAGGAAGGTGATAACACTCTAATACATATTCTGAGCAAATGTTTGAGACCTTAACTGGGTCACTTCCTCACTGAAGGAATTACATTTTTTTTTTAAGATTTTATTTATTTATTTGACAGAGATCACAAGTAGGCAGAGAGGCAGGCAGAGAGAGAGAGGAGGAAGGAGGCTCCCCACTGAGCAGAGACCTTGATGAGGGACTTGATCCCAGGATTCTGAGATCATGACCTGAGCTGAAGGCAGAGGCTTTAACCCACTGAGACACCCAGGCACCCCAGGAATTACATTTCTTTTATCACTTTCTATAGCAAGGTTATATAATTACAGATGGTTCTGTAATTTGGTAACTGATCCCAGGGTTCACAGAAGTGCTTAGCCCCTCTGTTTGGTTTCTAACTATGAAAAAATTATGATGCCTTTGTTAAATGGGAAAAAAAGTAAAGTTAACCATTTAGGTTATTACTTTACAAAATGAAAAATCAGAGAAATGTAAAACTCCCACCTGTCAAGTCACTAGACTTCTTATTAAATTCTGCTTTATAAGTTTGATGTAAGTTTGAGGCAGTATAACTAGAAAGATCCGAAACTACAGTGGTTTAAAGACAACGGAAGCCACACTCGATCAGAGACTCAGGGTCCCTCCATCCTATTGCTTTGTCCGAGCCAGGCCTTCATCTGTATGGTGTAAGCCTGTCACAGGCAAGGGGCATATAGTTTGTGGGTAGTGGGAAGGGATGTAAAGCAAGCCCACATTTTGTGGCCCAGATGCTGAAGCAACATGGGTCCTGCTCCATACACTTCACTGGCAAGAAATCAGTCATGAGACCACATCTAGATTAAAGGGTCTAGGAGATGTTCTGCTGGAGCTTCCAGGAGCCCAAGCACAAGTTTTACTAAGAAAAGGGACATCAGGGAACCTGGGTGGCTCAGTCGGTTAAGCTTCTGCCTTCGGCTCACGTCATGATCCTGAAGTCTTGGGATCAAGCCCCAAATAGGGCTCCCTGCTCAGTGGGGAGTCTGCTTCTCCCTCTGCCCTTCATACTGCTGTGCTCTCTCTTGCTCACACCCTCTCTCTCAAATAAAGAAATAAAATCTTTAAAAAAAAAAAAAAAAAGGACACCAGAGTTTGGTGAATAACCAGTGGTCTCTGCCACATCACCTTCATTCCTAAAACTAGATTTTGGTAAAGTTCTAGATATTACTGATCATGCTTTTAAATATTTAAAAATAAGATTAATAGCTTGTTTTGGAAAAAAAAATAATACCAAGTGTAGGATGTAGGATGGCAGGAAGTGGATAAATAGGAAATCTGATATACTTTCGAAGAAATTATGTTCATTTTTCTGGGGGTTATTTGGTAATTATCCCAATACAACACCCTAAGCAATGGAAGTTGAGGTGATACAGTCACTTATTAAACATCCTTGCCATTTGGTTCTCGAGCATACCCATAAAGTCCCATAGAGTGTAAAGGAATGTTCTGTATTTCAGATTAGAGCTATATGTTCCAACACAGAATGAATCCAGAGTAGTTTAGGGATTTGAAAGTCTCTTGTTTACTCTCTTCAATTTTTTCCTCACATCTGCTTGGTATATTTATGCCCTTTTATCTAGGATGACAGGGCTATCCCATATGCCCAAACCCTGATAATCCTTAGGGAAAAATTTTCTCCTCTTATCCTCTCCCAACTGGCAATTTATAATTTTTACCTTTTGGACCGTTTTCCCCAGAATCTGGTTCCAGCAGCAAACCAGAATGTTAGTCATTTGAGTTCATCCAGCTCCAGTCTGGGTGGCGGGGGGGTGGGGGGGAGTGGAGTCTGTTGAAGGACCTCGGTGGAGGGTATCTGAAAAATCAACCCCTTCCTACTGCCATATTGAGCTCAGCGTAACTCTTGTTCATGGTTTTGCCTTTTAAAAAAGTCTCATTCTCTAAGTCCTACTCGAGTTTTAGAAATAGTGGGGGAAGGAGGTGCTGAGTGACCCTCCATAAGCTTCTCCAGGTTTTCATAGGTTAGATAAGGCCACAGCTAAATTTCCCTGTACCCCTATAGGGAGCTGCCCTTTGTCCTCTCTCTCTCTCTCTCTTTTTTTTTTTTTTAAAGATTTTATTTATTTGACAAAGAGATCACAAGTAGGCAGAGAGGCAGCCAGAGAAGGGGGGAAAGCAGGCTCCCTGCTGAGCAAAGAGCCCAATGCGGGGCTTGATCCCAGGACCCTGAGATCCTGACCCGAGCCAAAGGCAGAGGCTTTAACCCACTGAGCCACCCAGACACCCCTGTCCTCTCTTAGAACCTGAACCAGCCACTCATCTCCAATAATGCTTCACCTTTTTCTGGCTGCTTCTTTGCATCACCCTGATTAGGTCCAAGGAGCTTACATTTTACCAGCTCAAAATTTAAATCGGCGCAAGAGGCCTGGCCTCCTCTCCTTGGTGGTGGTGGTGGTGGGGGTTATAACCTCTCTAAGGTTGAGGATTCTTGGCCCCCATATCACTCTCATTTTGCTCCTTTTAGCCATTCGTCTTCTAACTTCTCTCACGAAAGTGATTTCTTCCTCTGCTTCTCTGGGAATATGTTAATTTGGTAAAGGACGTTGGTGTCCCCTGCTCCTTATCAGCCTTTTTAAGGGTAGGAAGCTTCTGCCTAACAGACCTTGTTTCAGTCTTCATCTGATAACATGGATTCTAACATTTTTCCTACCAGAGCTCTTTTCTGGCATCTAGTATCCTACCTGAGACCATGACCGTGTCCTGGGTGGCGAGAAGGTTGCTTTCAGTGTTACATTGTCTGATAACAGCAGGCAGCTTCTAAGCATCTCAAAATTTTCTTTTACTTTATTTATATATGGGAGCAAAATTATTATTTTATTCCCTTGTCATAAACAGAGTTTGAAGAAAAGCTGCTGTAACTGGAGGGAACTGATGACAAATAAGTAATAAGTAAGATAAACAGCCTCTTAGTGGCATTGTTTTCATGTACTAGGAAATATATTATGAGTTTTTCCTTCTTCTGGATGGAGAGACTGGATTTGAGACTCTTTTTAGATAATGGAGTTTGGCCTTAGAGTTTTTTGTAATCCATAAATTAAAAGATATCTAAATTATTTAATTCCTTTTAACTGTATTGTGGTTTGTTTTATGGCCCAGCATATGGTCTGACTGTAAATTCCACTTGCACTTGAAATAATGCATATTTTGTTATTGCTGTTTGGAGTATAAATCATCAGTTAGATTAAGTTGTTTGTTCATGTTGTTCAAGCTTTATATATGCTTCTTCCTTGCTATAAGGATGTGTGAAAACTTCCAAGCTTTTTATCTGTGACAGCTGAAACCAGAAGTCTCAAGAAGATAAAAACCTATAAAGCAAACCCCAAAAAACACAAGGAAAGAAATAATAAAACTAAAAGCAGAAATCAATGATGTAGAAAATAAGTCTCTGATAGCAAAAGTCAACAAAAGAAAAAGTTGATTTGTTGAAAATTGATAAATATCCAGCAAGACTAATCAAGAAAAGAGAGAGTGCATTAATGTGAAAATATCAGAGCTGAGAAGGGTGGCCCTCACCAGAGATCTTCCAGGCATTGAAAGTAAATCACAGGGGCGCCTGGGTGGCTCAGTGGGTTAGGCCTCTTCCTTAGGCTCAGGTCATGATCTCTGAGTCCTGGGATCGAGCCCTGCATCGGGCTCTCTGCTCAGCAGGGAGCCTGCTTCCCCCTCTCTCTCCCTCTGCCTGCCTCTCTGCCTACTTGTGATCTCTGTCTGTCAAATAAACAAATCTTTTTTTTTAAAAATTAAATCACAGTATATTAATACATTATAAGCAATTTTATGCAAATAAATATGCAAATGTAGGTGATATGATTATGTTTCTAGAAAAAAAACATTTATGAAAACCTGCAGAAAGGGCTATCTGGGTGGTCTAATCAGTTAAGCATCTGACTTGGTTTTGACTCAAGTTGTGATCTCAGGGTCATTAGATTGAGTCCTGCCTCAGCGCCACACTGAGTGCGCAGTCTGCTTGAGACTCTCTCTTCCTTTCCCTCTACCTCTGCTCCTGCTCTCTCTCTCTCTCAAATACATAAATAGACCTTTTTAAAAAAAAAAGAAAAAATAAGTATTGAAATGGACCGATAATAGTCAAATATTCACAATTGCTATAAGGTAAATTAACGAGAAACTAAATCAATAATATAAAACCTTCCCACAAAGAAAACTTCAGGCCTTCAATCTATAATAGATACACATACAAGTTTTATTTTTTTTATTTTTATTTTTTAAAAGATTTTATTTATTTGTTTGAAAGACAGAGATCCCAAGTAGGCAGAGAAGCAGGCAGGGAGAGAGAGAGAGAGAGGAGGAAGCAGGCTCCCTGCTGAACAGAGAGTCCGATGCGGGGCTTGATCCCAGGACCCTGGGATCATGACCTGAGCCGAAGGCAGAGGCTTTAACCCAGTGGGCCACCCAGGCACCCCATTTTTTTTTTTCAAGTACGAAATAACTCCAAACTTTTCCAGATCACGAGAGGAAGAATGCATGTGAGATATTGAGCAGCCCATGAGGCGGTAGAGAACAGACACTTGCAGGTGATCTCTGCCCAGCAAATAAAGTGCATTTACATTATAAAGCAAAACAAAACACAGAAAAACTCAGAGCCTGTGAGTCCTTGTAAGAGGCAGAGAGATTTTGGGGCGCCTGGGTGGCTCAGTGGGTTAAGCCGCTGCTTTCGGCTCGGGTCATGATCCCAGGGTCCTGGGATCGAGCCCCACATTGGGCTCTCTGCTCAGCAGGGAGCCTGCTTCCTTCTCTCTCTCTCTCTGCCTGCCTCTCTGCCTGCTTCTGATCTCTCTCTGTCAAATAAATAAATAAAATCTTTAAAAAAAAAAAAAAAAAAAAAAAAAAAAAAAAAGAGGCAGAGAGATTTCATCTCACATGTAAACTGAAGAATACTAATTGTTTCCTCTTTATCTGGGATTCCAAATGTGGAAGAAGAAACACGAAAACGAAGAGAAAATTAGAGATAATTCATGGCGTCAGAGTCAATATGGTGCACAGCCACCACAGCCACCTTAACAGACCGGTCCTGCGACACAACCACAGAGATGGTATCTGTTTCCCAGTCTAGCAGGAATCCTGCCCGTTATCTGAGCCAAAGCCTTTCAATTTCTTGTCAGATCTGTGAGCTACATAATAACATCATAATGAGTTGTTTTTCTGTTCAGTTTAACCAAGGTTCAGAGGTACACTTACATGCTTTTCCTTGGTACCGTGAGGTGCTGTTGCTAAGAAAGCGCTAGCTCCTTTCATAGCCCATTGATGCAGCATTACAGTGTGTTCCAGAAACCTTTACTAATTAAAACGTTTCTGCCATTCCCTGAATACAGTTCTGGCCTATAGAGAAGATTCACCCTTTCCCCACTCAAAGACTCTACTACTTCCTGTCCCTTTGAATCTCTGCTCTGAGCTCTTTGCCACACTTCTGCTCTCATTTGGATGTCTGTGAAAGTTTTAAGTTACTTCAAGTGTGGCTGTGGATAGATGGTCCAGTCTTCAGGATGCACATCCTTTCCATCCCAAATAGCAACATAGTATCAGAGATTTGAGCCTGGTGAGGTAACAGAGCATCAACATTTTTGTTTCTCAGCCTTGACCATTCAAAAAATACAGAAAGTGCTGTTATCCATTTGTATCTATTCATGTCCTCTTTAGCACTGGGAGGGACATTAGTAGTAGTTTGATATAGGTCTAGACTATAAAGGGGATTGCAATTTATATAAATCATAAACTTTAACTGCCATATCCTTCCTTATATCGAAGTATTTTAATTTATGAGTGAGGTAGCAGATCTCACTGACAGACTGGATCAACCGAGCTAATCCTAAGGGCTTCCTTCCTTGGCGGTACTCCTGATATAATGTCGCTTTCAAGCCTTCCAACTTGGCATTTTTGTGAAATATTAGAGTTGTGAAAATTCAATATAGCACACAAATGTTCAGCATGACTGCTCCTAGATTTCTTCCCACCTCTCTCTGTAAGGATCCAGAGGCTCTCAATATTTTAAATTCAGCACCATTCCCTGGCTCTGGGCTCATCCCCTATTGAGAAACAATGTGTTCCTCATAGGTCACAAAGTTGCAGTGCCAAACCTGATCAAGGTCAGTTCCAACACTGCCTCCTTCAGTAGTGTACTTACTCAAACTCCTCCATATCCTTCTGAGAGCGTCAGAACGTTCACATATTTCATATCCCTTTCTGCTCTTGAGAGGTGGCTAAACCATGGAAATACCCTAACTCAGTCTTTTAAAACAAGAAAAATTCTGCCAGACATGGTATCTCCTTTCCCATTCTTCTGTGTTCGTATCTGACAAAAAGCCCTTATATGACCACAGATCCCAGCTTGACAGACTATGATATCCTGAATTGAAGGTACTATTTATTGGTTAAGTCTTTATTTAGCTCACAACTCCTACCAAATTCTAATTTCGCCAGCGTTCACGCATACTATGATGGTTAATTTCATATACATCAGGATTCCAAGCTGTGAATTTTCTGTCTTTAAGAATTTTTAAATGTGATCTCTTCAATCATTTATCTCAGGATGATTTTTTCCAAGACATATTCCACATTGTGTTGTCCTATTCTGTAAATTCATCTACCTTTTCTCCTAGATTATAGGTTTGCCTTTAATAATTCCCTGTGTTCTTTGGGCCCTGAAGAATTACCACGAGCCAAGCCACCTAAACTAATGACTGAAAGCCCTCCACAGCCTCCCTGTTTCTAGCTACCTGCTGTATGACTATCAGTACTAGTACACAGAACATATTCTGAGATTCTGGCTGGTCCCCAAAAGAGGTTAACTCAATACAACCTGTCTTAACCTGGATTTACCAGAAAGCAGTGCCTGAAGAAAAGGCTTATGTGCCAATACCTAACTGAGGAGTATGACCAGGGGGCAAAAATGAGACACACTGGTAGTGAAACAGGAAAAACTGCACTATCAAGTTGGTCACCCCTCTGTGTGACTGATTATTCAATGCCATGGGATCCCCTTATATAGTAAATATTAAATTTATTTCAATATAATTTGATTTAAAACTGAAATGTTAAGTTATTAGAGAATATGTTCCCTGACCAGGCCATCAAATAAAAATGGCATTAAATAAAAATTAGTAGCAAAAACTGGAAACAATCCAGTTATCCTTCAATGGGTGTGGTTAAACAAACAGTGGTACATCCATACCATGGAGTACTACCTAGTAATGAAAGGAAACAAGCTATTGACACACACAAAAAATTGGATGGGTCTCTGAATTGTTATGCTAAGTGAAAAACCAATCCCAAACTACACAGTGAAGTGGTTCCATTTAGATGATACTCTAGAAATGACAGAATTATAGAAGCAGAGAACAGATTAGAGGTTGCCGGGAGATAAGGAGCCAGAGGCAGTGGGAGGAAAATGAGTGTGGCCATAAAAGACAACACAAGGGATCCTTGCGGTGATGGAAGTGTTCTGTAACTTGATTGTGTCAATGTCAATATTTTGGCCATTTTACAAGATATTGCCGTTGAGGGGTAAAGTGTCCATGGGATCTCTCTGTATGTCTTACAGCTGTCATGTGAATCTACATTGATCTAAAAAAAAGAGCCCTCCCCACAATTCATGTGGTTACCTCAAATCTTACATTCCACCTGTGTCTCACTCCATTAAACTATAGATGACGAATTTCATAATTGAAATGCTACACATGTCAGAAGTTATCACCGTGCCATATAACTCCAGGAAACGGGGTCCTTATTGCCATCTGACTTGCGAGTGAACTAGTTTCAGAATCCCATCCTGAGGGGCTACTTTCAAGGGCCACTGGTAATACTGCAGACTGGTTCCCCACTGTGCAAAGTCTGAGACAAATCTTAAATGCTAATACTTTATTGGGGAGGGTGATCTGGGAAGCAGTAGAAAGAGACAGGGAGATCAGAGCAGATAAGAATCCAGAGCTAATACAAAGATGGGTCCTTGGCGCACCTGGGTGGCTCCGTGGGTTAAGCCTCTGCCTTCAGCTCAGGTCATGATCTCAAGGTCCTAGGATGGAGCCCCTCATCGGGCTCTCTGCTCAGTGAGGAGTCTGCTCCCCTCCACTGTCTGCCTCTCTGTCCACTTGTGATCTCTCTCTCTCTCTCTCTCTCTGCCAAATAAACAAATAAAATCTTAAAAAACAAACATACAAAGATGGGTTCTCAAGATGGCCACCTCTGTGGGTGACTAATGGTTGTTTGTGGTAGTCAGAATTCCACAGACTTTCCCAAGCCACCCACCCCCTGGCTATCCAACCAAACACTAATCTAAGTACTATAGTGAAAGGACTTTGCACATGTAATTGAAGTTACTAATCAGTTGGTATTAAAATAGGGAGATTATTTTGGATCATCCAGGTGGTCATAATCTAATCACATGTGAATTCTCAGAAGCAGAGAACTTTCCCGGCTAGAGACTGAAGAGAAGAAGTTAGGGATGTTGCAGAGGGGAGGTCAGAGAGATCTTAAATGTGAGAAGGGTTCAGCATGCTCTTACTGTCTCTGGAGAAGGGACTTATGGCTAAGGGCATCCTCCTGGTGACAGCCAGCAAGGAAATGGGAACCTTGGTCCTGTAATCACACGAGCCAGATTCTTCCAGCATTCTGAATGAGCGTGCATGCAGATTCTCCCCAGAGCATTCAGAGAAGAGTCTCGACCCACAGACACTTTGATTTTGGTCTTGTGAAACTAAGAGCAGAGAAACCCACCAAGCCAACCTGGACTTGTGACCTACAGAACTTGAGATCACAAATTTGTGTCATTTTAAGTCACTAAATCTGTGACAATTCGCTACAGCAGCAATAGAAAATGAGGACAGTGTGTTGCCTAAAAATGCAACTCAGGACTGTGTGCCTAAAGAAAGAAACATTTACCCGTTGATTCCCATCTCGTGTTAGTGAAGGTTACTCCAGGGCAAGAACCGCTCTCCACTTCTGAGTGACATGCATGAAGGTCCAGCAATTTCCTACCAACTGCCCACAACATAGCCTCAATAAAAAGGCCCCAGGGCAGGAAATGATTAGGTGTGAGGGGCGGGCCTGAGGTAAGGTATTGCCAGGGCCAGACTCAAATTTGTTTTCATGTTTACTCCATAGAAGTGCAGACCCAGTGGGACGCAGAAGAGCAGCTTTCTTTCTCTGGATTCCAGATTTAGAATGCATCTAGCTGTGAATTTTCCAAATTTGCACAAAGGCACCTTCTGAGCTGGCAGCAGTCCCACTGAGGCAGCATAAGGGAGATCATCTAGGTTAAGAAGGCAGGAGATCAAGGTGCTGGAAGGACCAGTGTGATGACCTGCACGCTTGTGTCCTTCCAAAATTCATATGTTGAAATCTTAACTTCCAATATGATGCTACTAGAAAGTGGGAAATTTGGGAAGAGTTTAGGTCATGAGGGTAGAGCCCTCATAAGTGGAGTTAGTGCCATTTAAAAGAGATCCCAGAGGGCTCTCTCGTTCCTTCCACCATAAGAGGACATGGCGAGAAGAAGGCTGTCCATGACCAAAGAAATGGGCTCTCAGCAGACACTAAATTTGCCAGCATCTTGTTGTTGGGCTTCCTAGCATCTAAAACTGTGAGAAATAAATCTTTGTCATTTAACCACTGAGTCTAGGGTATGTTTGTTACGGTAGCCTAAACACACTAAGACCGTCATGGAAATAGAGACCAGAGTAATTAATCTTGATAAAGAACTTGGCTGAGGAGAAACCTGAGCCACACAGTGATGCCATTTAAGCCGTGGTGTGGACTAGAAGATAAGTATAATGATAGGAAAGTGGTGTCCCCGAGAAGTGACCGCTGGTGCCCAACAGGTATTTTCCACCAGCATCCATATCATTTTGTGGAGGAGTTGTGAGCCTGGGCAGATGTTTCTGGGTCCTCGGAGCTATTTTCTTTCTTGTTCTTCTATTTTGAATCCCAGAATGCTACCCCCAAAATCCAAAAGGAGAGGTTCTTACTCTTCTTTGACACAACCAAACACATCTATGTCCAGACCGTGGCCTGGGTCCTGAGAGCAATGCCCAGCCTAAATGAACGTTGTCTTCGAAAGCAGGTCATTCTCTCCTGTGTAGGGTAGGAGTTACTCCATGGCTTCCCTTCCCCGTCCATCCCCATGTCCAAAGACTCACTGGGCTCCCCGACCAATCATTTCAGACCCCCATTGCCTTCTCCAACTTCTTATTCTGGATCTACCAGAATAAGCACTCTTCTGCTGGCAGGTGATCTTGGGCCAATCATCTGATGAACTTGCCTTGTTTCTATTTCTCCCTCTGTAAAATGGTAATAACAAAATGCGTGGTTTGGCTTAAATTGGTTAATATAAGTTACATGTTGAAAACAGTGCCAGACTTAGGATACATGCTTGCTATTTATTAGTCAGAGTGACGGTGGTAGTATCAATATTCTTATTAGACCCCAAAATATTCAAAGTCAACCTAAAATGTACAGAATTGATTAAACAAATTATAATACAACCATAAAATGGGACACCATATAGTTGCTTAAAAATGCAGAAGGCCTATAAGACATATTAATCCAGAGAAATTTCACAACAGCTTGTCTAATATTTGTATAAAATAATATGGCAAAGGCATATATCCTTCTATTTGCATGCATATGCATAAAATTGCTCCGGAAAGATACAGAAGAAGCTAATAATAGTAGTTTTTCTATTTGGGGCATAAAAACTTGACAGATGGGTGATAGTAGTGCAAAAGAGATTTTTCACTGCTCATTTTTATACCTTTCAATTTAAGAGACATGTAAATGTAGTATCAATTCAAAAATATAGAAAATGCCTTAAAAATGAAAACATAAAAGAAAAGAAGGATTCTAACTAATGCACTGGAGTCAGAAAACCCTGAGAGTCATACTGAAATCTAGGTTGCCTGAAGGGCATGACTGGTCTTTTTCCTTCTTTGAGAATTTCTGTTAAGTTGCAAAATGGAGAGATGAGTTCTGAGACCTGTCTTATGGCGAGGGTGGCGTCTGCAGGATAGACTGAGAATGCATTGGTTTATCTCCGCCGAGCAGAAGAGTGCTATGGTCGGGCATGGCTTTGGGTGGGAGATCTTGGATTTCCCCCTGGAACTGCGAGACAAAGAAGTTTCTAGAAACACTGATGCAAAGACAGTGAGCAAAGGCATTTTTCATATTGGGCATCCAGGAAAAGGGCGTCTGGTTCACTATCACTTTCAGCATTTAATAACCTCAAAAACGTGGCTCCTTTGGGTATAAAATATAGAGAATGAAGCCCACTTTTGAGAGCTGTATGAATTTGAGATAAGGTATTTGAAGATCATTGTTTAGCTCCTGGCACGTTCTAGGAGTTCGGTAACTAGTTCTTATTACTGTTAATTATATTAGCCATTAGATATTACCCATTGTCCACTTGCTGCAAATCAGCCCCTTTGCCACCTTCCAAAAAATACCCAGTCACATCAAGAGTGACATAAATTCTGAGATTATACTGAGGAGTCACAAAGCAGGTCACCTGAGCCGTGATCGAGGGCCTTCCAGGCCCCCCCCCCCCCCCCGCACTTTCCTTTGTAGCAGGTGCTTTCTGGAACTCTTGAGTCCCTACTCCAAGATTTCCCCTGATCCGGCAACTCCCTGCCTGTGCCTCCTTCTCTCACTTCTCACTCACACACAGAAACTATCTCTCCCACTTCACACTTCTGTCAAATTTTAAAAAAATTTTTTTGGACTTAACTAAGTAGAGACTTTAGGCAAAAATCTATAATTTATAATATAGAATATATATTTATCTGTATTATACATAGTAATGATAGTATATTGTGATAGATATTAATGACAAGAAAAATTTATCTCCACAATTATATTAAGTTGCACATATCAACTAGGTCACCTTAAATGTCTCAAGATGTCTTTCCTAAGGACATTCTTTTGTGTAACCAAAAGAACAATAGTTCACCAAAACATTAACCTCAATTGTATAATACCTTCTAATACGCAGTCCCCATTCTCATTTTCCTAGTCACCCTCCAAGTGACTTTTATTGTTTCCCCTCACCCTAGGTTCCGATATCTGATCTAGGTTCATTCACAGCATGGGATTTTATGTTGTTTTAGTTTCCTGGGGCTCTGCTACTCGAAGGGTGACCCGTGGATCAGTATGATGAACATGATGAACATCACCTTGACATGTCCTTGGAATGCCCCGCCCAGACCTGCTGAATCAGGTCCTCAGGGGATGTGAATACACTTTGAGGTGTGAGAAGCACGTTCTAGCCCAGGGTTTCCACTTTCCCCCCATGATAACGAATTTGTGAAAAGTCTAGAACAGCTGTCTTTTTTTCACTCCCACCTTCGTAGTCACTTATCTGAATATAAAAGCCACTTGCCTGCTTTCTAGAATGTTTAGAAAATGGTGGTTTTATTTTCTTTCTCACACTTTTGTGTCTGAGTGCATTTTGTTCTCTTAAAAGCATTCTCTTCCTTTTCTCTCCTTCTTTCTTCTGAGAATGTAAATAATGCATGACTATACTCTATTGTAAAACTTTACATGCTTTAGACATCCTACAGCGAAAAGTTTTCATCGTCCTTTATATTTCCTATCACTTTTATTCTTCTCTTCAGACGTAGCTACTGCCAACTGATTCATATTTACCTGTGTCATTCAGGGTTTTGTCACGGAAGCAGAACCATGAGGACGATTATGGAAAGAAGACATTTATTATAGAAATCGGAACTTACAAAATGCTGGGAGTGAGGAGAGGAACGCCTGGAAGGGAAGTCCCACAGTGTGTGGGAAGCGATAGCGTGGGGAAGCCAAGTCCAGGAGCTTGTAGGGAAAGCTGAGAAGCCAAGTGTGTCCCACCACTGGTGTGGGTTGCGGAGCGTGAGCTCGTGCAGGAGACTGTGGGAGGCTGTTCCCTCTGCACAACTTCATCTCTGTGGCTCCAGAGCCAAGCACCTTCTTCTTGTAAGGGCCTATTTAGCCAGAGCAGGCTCCCACCTCGGTTGAACAGCCATTTTGTTGTTTATGTAGTAGAACCTAAATGTAGTAGACCCTGCCCCCGCCCCCCCAGGGGAACTGACTTAAAATCAGGTCTGGGAAACAAGTCCCAGGTAACAAAGCCCAAATACAAGGGTGGGTCAGGTCAGGTGGAAGTAACAGCCCGAATGCAGGGATGAGTTGGATCAGGCAGAGACATCCAATCAGTAAAGCACGCATACTGTCTCCCTAGCTACCAAGGAGTGTGGGCCCTGTCTTTTGGGCACCGATTCTCACCATGGTAATAGGCTAGTTCAAATAGCTATTATGAGGTGAATTGTAATTCAATTGGTCACTTGTGTGTGGCCTAGCATGACTGTGCGGCTTTCTCTGTGTGTTACAATCTCATTGGCCACCTGTGTGTGGCCAGGCCCAACCACATGGCCTTTGCTCTATAAAAGTTAGCCTGTGGGGCAGGGAGGGGTTGCTCTCTCTGTAAGGGGCGGCCCCGACCGGTCTGTTTGATTCTTGATGCTTGGCGAAATAAAGCTTTGCTTGACCTTTGCTTTGTATCAGTCTTGCTCCTTTGACCATGGACCCATTACTGAGGACCCAACATTCTAACCAGCTCTGGGCTGCTGTTTGACATCTGGACCAGATATCAGAAAGACCAGATGGATGGGGAGCTTTGACCTGCCTCTCATCCCACCATATCTGACCACGGTAGCTTTCTGAGAGTAATGGCTCCTCTTTTGCTTCTTCTTCTCCTTCTTCTTTTTTAAGATTTTATTTATGTATTTGAGAGAGAGAGAGGCAGGCAGAGAGAGAGAGAGGGGGAAGCAGGCTCCCCTCTGAGCAGAGAGCCCTACATGGGGCTCAATCCCAGGACCCTGAGACCTGAGCCAAGGGCAGAGGCTTAATCCAGGAGCCACCCAGGTGCCTCTGCTGTTTTGCTTCTGTCTTCCGAATCTTATGAAGTTCCCTGATGGCCAACTCTAACTGGAATCGGAAAAGAAGGCACAATAAGGCACAACATCCTACCCAGCCCCTTTAAATACGTAAGTATATATGCGTACTCACGTTCTTTGTAGAAATGGAATCACATTGTGCATATTTTTGCCACTTTGACTTGTCACTTGACAAAATCTTTTGAGGTCCAACAGTACTATTGCACATTAGACCAAAGTGCTTCTTTTCAGCTTTTGCATCCCCTGAAGGCAGCGTTTTTCCAAACCTTAGTGGTTCATGGAACTAACTAGTGTGTCAAAAGTGCTATTAAAAAGAATAGGACAGACTACAATAGAAAATATAAAAGTATGTCTCCCTCTGTAAGGATAATTATTGCTTTGTGAAACGTTTGTTTTAGTTAAATACATGTGTGTGCCGTGGAAACAGCCTGAAATGTAAAGCATGCTGTGAGTTAACAGTGGTTAAGAAAAACACTGCCTTGTGATTTTTTTTTTTCTTTCTTCTACCACCTCCCTCCATTTTTTGGTTTCACTGTTTATTTTGACAGAAAACCTGAGTTTAGAAAGGAATAGAGTAATGTCTGGGGCCAGTGGCTTTTGACATAGAGAGAGAAACAGTTAGATTCACCTTTAAAAAATTATGATATGGTTCTAAATACTGTGTGCTCTATTCTCAGTCCAAAGTTGTTCATGAGCATTAGAAGACAGGTCTTCCGTACCCTGACTGAGGAAAGATTGACGTGATTAGAACATCAAATGATGTGGCCTCCAAAGGGCCAAGAAATGTCTTTGGAGAATATTGAATTTGACAAGAGAGTAATAGATTCAGTTTCTCAACTTCCAAAATCAACAGTAGAACTTAGGCTGATTTGTTTGGTAATAGAGACCTCTAGAGAGCACATGTTAGAATTGCAGCAAAATCTTCTTTTCTTCCCTTCTTTTTTAAATATATCATTTTAAGAACTAACTTTGGTTGTCCATATAGATTTTTGGAACTCTAAAGGAATTTAGAGATCATTTAATTCTGTATATGTGGATAATTCTTTTTTTTTTTAAGATTTTATTTATTTATTTGACAGATCACAAGTAAGCAGAGCAGCAGGCAGAGAGAGGGAGCGGGCAAGCAGGCTCCCTGCTGAGCAGAGAGCTGACATGGGGTCCCGGGTTTGATCCCAGGACCCTGAGATCGTGACCTGGACCGAAAGCAGAGGCTCAACCCACTGAGCCACCCAGGTGCCCCTTCATATGTGGTTACTTCTAAGACTTGTTACTCAGCTTTGATATGCCAAGCTCTTTAAAAAATAATACCTAATGTGGTTTTCACAGCAATTTTGGAAGGTAAATATTATCACTTTTATCTTGTTTTTTTTTAAATTTATTTTAACGTTTATTTTTTATTTTTTCAACTTTATTGACTAACAATTGACAGATCAAAACTTCATGTATTTAGGTTGTACATTGTGATTTTTTATGGTGAAAGCATGGTTTAATATGCATATACATTATAATGATTATCCCAATCAAGCTAATTAACACATCCATCACATTGTCACCTTTTATATGGTGAGAACATTTAAAGTCTACTCTTAGCAAATTTCAAGTATACACTACAGTGTTATTAACTAAAATCACCATGATGTACATCAGATCTCCAGAACTTAATTCATCTTAGAACAAAAGTTTGTACCTCTTGACCAACATTTCCCATTCCTCTACCTCCCGGCAACCACCGTTCTCCTTCTGGTTCTATGAGTTTAGCCTTTTTTGATCCTGTATTTAAGTGACATCATATAGTACTTGTCTCCCCATGTCTGATTTATTTCACTTAGCATAATGTCCTCCAGATTTATTCATGTTATCATAAATGGCTATTATCAAAAGGACAAGAGACAACAAGTATTGGTTAGGATGTGGAGAGAAGGGTACCATGTACACTCTTGGTGGAAATAGAATTGGTGTGCCATTATAGGAAACAGTATGGAAGTTCTTCAAAAAATTAAAAACGCAACTATCATATAATCCAGCTATCCCAGCTTTGGATACATACCAAAGGAAATAAAATCAGTATCTGGCAGAGACATCTGCACACCATGCAACAGCCACCATGGAAACAACTCAAGTGTCCCTCAGTAGATGAATGGAAAGAGACAATGTGGCATATATATGCAATGGCATATTACCCACTTTCATTTTGTAGAATAAATGAAGTCTCAGAAAGTAGAGAAATATGTCTAAAAGAAGAAAGCTAGAAAGTGGCAGAGTTGTCTAAAATTTAGGATTTCAGATTCCCAGGGTGGCAGTTGTTGGCCTATCCCACAATGTCAAAATAGTACACATTTTTAAGTAAAGATGTCTTAGAGGTCATATAGTTCATTTTCCTTGTTCCTAAATGGGAAAAAAAGAGTAACAGACAAGGAGAGCAAAATGTCTAGGGTCACATGGCTAGTAAAGAGGAGAGCCAAAGATGGCATTCTTGTCTCCTGCTATTCAAACCCTGGCTACTCCAATTTTCATAGATGCCTACACTGATGTGACTACCATCTTACTTTCTCAAGATGGAGAGCAGTTCTATCTCCTCCGGAGTTTCCCTGCGTCACTGCATGGTCACACCTCCTTCCCTGTCCCCATCATCTGCAGCCACCAATTTTTCTGTCCCCACCGTTTTGTCTTTTCAAGAATGTCATGTAAATGGGTCATAGAATATTGCAGTTTTTTGAGTTAGCTTCTTTCAGTTAGCACAGTTCCTTTGATAATCATTCACATTATTGTATCCGGAATCTGTACTTCTTTATTGCTGCATGATATCCCATTGTGTGGATGTAATATGGTTTGATGATCCAGTCACAAATGGAAGGATATTTGGGTTATTTCTAGTTTTCAATGATTATATGTAAATTTGTTATAAACACTTATGTTTAATTTTTGTGTGAACAGAGGAGTATGATTATTGGCTTGTATGACAAGGATATTCGACTTTATAAACTGACAATAATAAGTGCTAACTTTATTTTAGCTATTCTGATATGCGTATAGTGGTATCTCACTGTGCTTTTATTAAGATTTTATTTATTTATTTGAGTGAGAGAGCAAATACAAGCTGGGGGGCGAGGAAGGGAGCTCAGGGAGAGGGGCAAAGGGAGAGGGAGAAGCAAATTCTCCGCTGAGCAGGGAGTCAGTCTCTGAGATCAGTCCCAGGACCCTGAGATCACGACCTGAGCTGAAAGCAGATGCTTAACCCACTAAGTCACCCAGGTGCCCCTCGCATTGTGCTTTTAATCTGTACATCCCTAATGATTAATGGTGATGAAAGTGTTTTCATGCCCTTTTTTCCTTCTCTGGTGAACTGTATGTACAAATCTTTTAATAATTTTTGATTGAGGAGTTTGTTTAATCACTATTGAGTTTTGAAAATTGTGATTATATATTCCTTTTTAATTCAATTTTTTATTTTGACATAATTGTAGATTCACATGCAGTTGTAAAAAATTATGGAGATCTATGTGTCCTTTATTCAATTTCCATCAATTATGATGTCTTGCAAAACAGTAGTAAAAGATAGTAACCAGGATATTGGCACCAATACAGTTAAAATACAAAACATTTCCATCAACAAAAAGAACCTATATATTGCCCTTTTATATCCACACCTACTTTCCCTCTGCTTATACCTGTTGACAACTTAACCCCTTAAGCCTTGTTGACAACTAATCTGTTTTTCATTTTAAAAATAAAACTCTTAAATTTATTTCAACAATATTATGTAAATGGAATAATACATTATGTAAACTTTTGGGATTGGCTTTTTTCATTCAGTGTAATTCTCTGGAGATTCATCCAAGTTGTTTTCTATATTAATGGTTGTTACTTTTCTTCCATTTTCTCTGTTTTTTTTTTTTTTTAATTTTACCAATTTCTGCTCTTATCTTTATTATTTCCTTTCTTCTGCTTGTTTGGATTTATTTTTCTCTTTTTTTTTCCCTAGGTCTTCAAGGTGGGACCTTAGATTACTGATTGAAAAATTTATTCTATTTTCTTTTTTCAAGATTTTATTTATTCATTTGAGAGAGAAACAGAAACAGAGACAGAGACAGAGCACAAGCAGGGAGAGAAGCAGAAGAAGATAGGGATGCAGACTCCCTGCTGAGCTGGAAGGCTGACATGGGGCTCCATCCAGGACCTGGAGATCATGATCCGAGCTGAAGGCAGACACTTAACCATCTGAGCCACCCAGGTGTCCCTTTATTCTATATTCTAATGTACATATTAGTTCTATAAATGAGGTTTGTTTGATGAACCAGGAATATGTTCCATGGGCAACTGAAGAAGTATGTGTATTCTGCCTTTGCTGTGAAGAGTGTTCCTTATATGTCCATTAGATCCTGTCAGATGATGATGTTATTGACTTCTATACCCTGCTGATTTTCTGCCTAGTTGTTCTCTCAATTGTTGCAGAGGTGTTACAGTCTCCAACTATAATTGTAGATTTGCCTATATCTCCTTGAGTTCTATCAAATTTTGTCTCATATAATTTCAGCCCTGTTGGATGGCCCATACCCGTTTAAGATCACTATCTTTTTTTAGAGGACTGACTCTTTTATTGCTGTGTAACTGTCCCCTCTCCCTCTCTGGTAATGTTCTTTGATTTGAAGTCTACTTCTTCTAGAATTATATAACCATTCTTATATTATTTTGATTAATATTTACATAATATATCTTCTCCCATATTTTTGGTTTCAGCTAGTCAGTATCCATTATATCTGAAGTGAGTTTTTTTTCCTAAACAGACTATAGTAAGTTGTGTTTTATGATCAACTCTGCCAATTTTTGTCTTTTAATTGATAGATTTATACTATCAATTTTAAAATAAATTTTACATTTAGTGAAATTATTCATATGTCAAAGTGTGAAGTTTGTTTATTTTATTTTATTTTTCTTCTTTTGCTTTTATTTCTCTATTTTTTCTCTGCCTTACTACAGATACATTGAACAGTTTTTGGAATTCCATTTTGATTTACATATGTTTTAGAGAGCATTTTTTTTTGTATACTTTTTAAAATGGTTGTTCTATATGGTCTACTGGGTTTATCATTTTACCAGTTCAAATGAAGTAGAGAAACCTTACCTTTTCTTGTGTTGCTTTTCCCTCTTCCATTTATAATGTAATTTTAAAAATATTTCATTATACTGTACATATCAGACAGTGTTATAATTTTTGCTTCAACTACCAAACATAATTTAGAAAACTCAAGTGGAGAAAGGAAAGCCTGTTATATTTACCCATACATTTGCTTAACATTTTTTTCTCTTCTTCTTCTTGTTGTTTGAAGGTTCTTTGAGCTATTCCTTCTAGTTAGAAAAATTCCTTTAGCCATTCTTTTCTTTTCATTCATTCTTTGCTGGTGGCTAATTTGCTCAGCAAATTTCTTTCATCTGAGAATGTCTTGATTTCCACTTCATTTAAAGAATATTTTAACCTGGTATAAAAGTCTGGGTTAGCAATTCTTTTCTTTCAGCACTTAAAAAATACAGTACCACTTTCTTCAGTCCTCCTAACCTGGTTTCTAACAAAAAAATGTGTTGTCATTTGGAACTATTTTCCATACACACACACACACACACACACACACACACACACATCTATATATACACCAAATCTTCTTTATCCATTCATCTGTCATCTGTTCCATGGGCATCTGGGCTCTTTCCATATTTTGGCTATTGTGGACATTGTTGCTATAAACATTGGGGTGCATGTGCCCCTTAAGATCACTATTTTTATATCCTTTGAATAAATAAATGCCTAGTAGTACAATTGCTGGGTTGAGGATAGCTCTATTTTTAATTTTTTGAGGAACCTCTATACTATTTTCCAGAGTACCTGCACCAGTTTGCATTCCCACCAGCAGTGTGTTCCCCTTTCTCCACCTCCTTGCCAACATCTGTTGTTTCTTGAGTTGTTAATCTAAGCCATTGTGACCAGTGTGAAGTATTTTTTACAAGACAGAAGCTTTTTGTTTTTATGGAGCCCAATTTATTACTGTGTTCTTTAATGGATTGTGCTTTTGGTTTCTTATCTCAGAAAATTTTACCTAATCCAAGGTCACACAAATTTTCTCCTACGTTTTCTTGTGATAGTTTTGTATGTTCAAGTTTTAGCTTTCAGTCTAAATCTCTTTTGAGTTAATTTTTGTATTAGAGTGAGGTGTGGATTCAAGTTCATGAATTTACACAGGGATGACCAACTGTTTCAGCACCATTTGTTTAAAAAGGCTATCCTGGGGTGCCTGTGTGGCTCAGTACTTGGGCAGCTGCCTTCTGCTGGGGTCATGATGTTGGGTTCTGGGATCAAGCCTTGCCTCAGGCTCACTGCTCAGCGGGAGGCCTGCTTCTCTCTCTCCCACTCCTCCTGCTTGTGTTCCCTCTCTCACTGTGTCTCTCTCCATCAAACAATATTTAAACATAAATAAATAAATAAAAAATAAATAAAAAGTCTAGCCTTTCTCCACTGCATTGCTTTCATGATTTTGGAAAATAAGCAAACAAACAAATAAATGGAAAAAAAAACCTTATTCATATATATATGGGCTTATTTCTGGAATCTCTATACCAGGGTTTGGCAAATTATGGCTTATGGATCAAATATGAATAGCCACCTGTATTTCTAATGTCTGTAGATTGAGAAAGCCTTTTACATTTTTTTAAAAAGATTTTTTAAATTAATTTTTTATTTTTTATAAACATATAATGTATTTTTATCTCCAGGGGTACAGGTCTGTGAATTGCCAGGTTTACACACTTCACAGCACTCACCATAGCACATACCCTCCCCAATGTCCATAACCCCACCCCCCTTCTCCCGCCTTTTACATTTTTAATTGGCTTCATTTCAAATGGTTTGTAGATACTAAATAAGAACTTCAATTTTTCTTCTTAGCCACTAACCCTAAAATATTTAACATATATTGCCTTTTTAAAAGATTTATTTATTTATTTGAGAGACAGAGAGAGAGATAACAAGGTGGGTGCAGAGGGAGAGAGAGAGAGAATCCTGAAATAGACTCCTCACTGAGTATGAAACCCTCCTCCGGGCTGAATCCCAGGACCCTGAGATCATGACCTGAGTGGAAAACAGGAGTTGGCAGCTTGACTGACTGAACCACCCAGGCGCCCCACATATATGTCCTTTTAAGAAAAATTTGCAAAGTCTTGCTCTATACTGTCCCATTGATCTATTTTACTACTTTTACAGGAGTACATGCTATTTTAATTATTATAGATTTCCAATAATTCTTAAAATCAAATAATATTAGATTTTTTAGACAGAAGTCTTACGTTTTGATGAAGTCTAATTAATCATTTTTCTATTACAGATGGTGCTTTTGGTAATATAAAAATTCTTCTCCTAATTCAAGATTAAAAGGATTTAGCTAATCTTTTTTTGTGTACATTTTATAACTTTAGGTTTTACTTTTATATTTTATAGCTTTAAATTGTAGACTTCATTTTGAGTTAATTTTTTATAAGGTACAAGGTAATAGTTGAAGTTCCTTTGCCCCCACCCCGTACAAGACATTGCTTCATCATGATTTCCTGAAAAAAACAAAAACAAAAAACAAAAAAACCTATGCTTTTGCCACTTAATTGGCTTGGAATTTTTTTTTGAAATTGAATTTTTTTCCTTACAATTAAAAGAAATCAACTAAAATTCTGTATTTAACCATGAAGCCAACAAAAGTTACATAAATTACATAACTTCTAAAGCCTTTGCAGTTGTTTGAGTGGGTTTTTTTTTTTGACAATTTAGATTTTTCTTAAGAAATACAAAATTTCAAGTTATGTTTACTATAACACTTTCTACTCAAGGGGTCATGATTTTTATGGTTAAATTTAATTATTATTATTATTAATTTGGAAAGCTAATGTTGTATTGTAAGTAACTGCTTACAATGGCTAAGACATAGAGTGTTTTCTAAAGCCCATAAACTCTTATTGTGATGGAAAGTAAGTCATTGTTTTTTAATTTTACATATTATTTAAGCTAAATGCAAACCAAAAAGTTCATTCATTTCTCTCAGACCCCCATCCCTGCCTCTTAAAACTACCAAATTATTTTCTGCCTCTATGAACTTGATGATTTTTTATTTTAGATTCTGTGTATAAGGGAGATCATATGGTATTTATCTTTCTCTACCTGACTCATTTTACCTAGCATAATAAGTAATGTTCTTGAGGTCATTCCATGCTGAATGAAAAAAAAAAAAAAAAAAGAATGACAAAGAAGAAAATGACAAGATTTCATTCTTTTTAATGACTGAATAATATTCAATTCACCTATCCATTCATCCATTCATGAATACTTAGGTTGTTTCATATCTTGGCTATTGTAAATAATGCTGCAATGAACATGAGTATACAAAAGCTTTTTGAATTAGTATTTTCATTTTCTTTGGATTAATACCTAGAAGTGGAATTGCTGAATCATATTTTTTATCCTTTTGGGGAACCTTCATACTGTTTTCCATACTTGCTACACCAGTTTACATTCCCAGCAACAGTGCACACGGGGTCCCTTTTCTCCACATCCTCACCAACATTTATCTCTTGTCTTCTTGATGATGGCCATTCTAACAAGTATGAGGTAATATCTCGTTGTGGTTTCTTTGTGTTTTTCTTTCTTTTTTTTTTTTTTTAAAGATTTTATTTATTTATTTGACAGAGGGAGATCACAAGCAGGCAGAGAGGCAGGCAGAGAGAGAGGAGGAAGCAGGCTCCCTGCTCGATCCCAGGACCCTGAGATCATGACCTGAGCCGAAGGCAGCGGCTTAACCCACTGAGCCACCCAGGCGCCACCTCTTTGTGTTTTTCTAATGATTACTGATACAGAGCATCTTTTCATGTACCTATTGGCTCCCTGTATGTCCTCTTTGAAAATGCCTATTAAAATTTCCTGTTCATTTTTTAATTAGATTGTTTGCTTTTGGGTTGAATTTCTTTCTATATTTTGGATATTAGCCCTTCCATTAGATATATGATTTGCAGTTATTTTCTCCCACTCTGTAGGTTGTCTTCATTTTATTGAAAGTTTCTTTTGCTGTGAAGATGCTTTTTATTTTGATATAGTTCCATCTGTTGATTTTTGTTTTTGTTGACTATGTTTTGTCAACATTTTGTCCCTTTGTTTTGTTGACTATACTTTTGGTATCAGATTAAAAAAAAAATCACTGCTAAGACCTATGTTACAGAGTTTACCACCTATGAATTCTGCTGGGAGTTTTATGGTTTCAAGTTTTATGTTCACATCTTTAATCCAGTCTGAGGGAATTTTTTGAGTGTGTAAAATAGGATTTTGTGGGTTTTTTTTTTTTTTTTGTAGAGTCTTTAAGATTTTCTGCATATAAAATCATACCATCTGAAAATAAAGACAGTTTTATTTATTCCTCTCTAATTTGGATGCCTGTTATTTCTTTAACTTGCCTGATTGCTCTAGCTAGGACACCCAGTACTATATTGAATATGAGTGGTAGGAGTTGGCACTCTTGTCTTGTTCTTGATCTTAGAAGAGAAGCTTTCAGCTTGCACTGTTGAGTATGGTGTTAGGTGCGGATTTGTCATATACAGCCTTTATTATGTTGAATGATATAATTACTATACCCAAATTGTTGGATTTTTTATTGTGGAAGACTGTTGTATTTTGTCACATACTTTTTTCTGCATCTATTGAGAAGATCATGTAATTTTTACTTTTCATTCTATTAATGTGATATATCACATTTATTGGAGTATATGTTTTTATTTTTTTTGTTGTGTTATATTAGTCACCATATAGTACATCATTAGTTTTTGATGTAGTGTTCCATGATTCATTGTTTGCATATATGTTGAACCACCCTGGTACCCCAGGAATAATTGAAACTTGATCATGTTGTATGATCCTTTTAATGTGCTATTGAATTTAATTTTCTAATATCTTGTTGAAAAGTTTTACATCTATATACGTTTTCTTTTTTTTGTAGAGTCCTTATCTGGTTTTGGTGTTACAGTAATGCTAGCCTTATAAATGAGTTTGGAAGTGTTCCCACCTCTCCAGTTTTTTGGAAGATTTTGAGCAAGATTGGCATTAATTCTTATTTAAATGTTTGGTAGTAATTATTAGGGAAACTATCCGGTCCTGGGCTTTTCTTTGTTGGGGGATTATTTTTATTACTGATTCAATCTCCCTCATTATGGATTTGTTCAGTTTTTCTATTTCTTCAAGATTCAGTCCTGTAGGTTGTATGTTTCTAGGAGTTTGTTTATTCTGAGTTATCTAGTTTATTGGAATATAATTAGAGTAGTCTCTTGTAACTTTTTGTATTACTGTGGTATCATTTGTAATGTCTCCTTTCTCATTTTTAATTTTCTTATTTGAGACTCCTCTCTTCTTTGCTTAGTCTAAATGAAGTTTTATTATTTTTATCTTTTTAAAACCCAACTCTTAATTTTGTTGATATTTTCTATTGTTTTTCTGATCTCTATTTCATTTATTTACACTCTGATCTTTATTATTTTCTTCCTTCCACTAATTTGGACTTAGTTTGTTGTTTTTCTTTGAAATATAAACTTTGGTTGTTTATTTGAAATATATATATTTTTTCTTACTGTAGGCAATTCTCTCAAATAACTGCTTTTGCTACATCCTATAAATTTTGATATTTTGTATTTCCATTTTTTTTTTAAATTTCTCTTTTGGCTTTTTCTTTGGCCTATTGGCCACTTTGTATATGTCTCTTTGGCCTAAAAAATAGTTCAATTTTTGTGTTCCCTTATTGATTTTATGTCTGGATGATCTATTCATTATTTAAAATGGGGTATTGAAGACCCCAATTATTATTATTATTGTTTATTTTTTCCCCTCAGATCTGTTAGTATTTGCTGAATGTATTTAGGTGCCCTAATGTTGGGAGCATACATATTTATAAAAGTTGTATCTTCATGACTAGTTGACCTCCTTTATCTTTATATAATGACCTACTTTACTCTTCTCAACATTTTTTGCTTAATGTCTATTTTGTCTGATTATAAATATAGCCACCCTCACTTTCTTGTGGTTTCCACTTGCATGGAATATTTTTGCCCATCCCTTCACTTTTAGCCTGAAAGTGTCCTTAAAGCTGAAGTGAGTCTCTTGATGGTAGCATATAGTTGGGTCTCATTTTTTACTCCATCCAGCCACTCTGTGACTTTTGATTAGGTAATTCAATCCACTTACATTTAGAGTAATTATTGATATGTAAGGACTTGCCAGTGCCATGTTATCAGTTGCTTTCTGACTGTTTTGCTGTTTTATCATTCCCTTTTTCCTCTCCTGGAGTCTCTTTTTATGAATTGGTAATTTTCCATGGTGGTATGCTCTGATTCCCTCCACTTTGTTTTTTGTGAATCTTTTATGTTTTTGCTCTGTGGTTATTATGATGCTTGCATAAAACATCTTATGAATTAACAGTCCATATTATTCTCGTAGCAATTTAACTTTAGTTATATATAAAAACTACCCCTTTATTCTCTCCTTTTTTATTTTTTTGATGTCATAATTTATCTATTTTTATATTGTGTATTCATCAGCTATATTCTTAGTACTGTTTTCCTTTAATCTTTAAATTATAGTTAAGTAGTTAACATACTGTCATCTTACAGAATTAGAGGGTTTTTTTTTTTTTAGATTTTATTTATTTATTTGAGAGAGAGAATGAGAGAGAGAGAATATGAGTGGGGAGGAGGGGCAGAAGGAGAAGCAGATTCCCTACTGAGCAGGGAGCCTGGGATTCCAGGATCAGGACCTAAGCCGAAGGTAGCTGCCCAACCAGTTGAGCCGCCCAGGTGCCCTGAGTTAGAGCTTTCTATATTTGGCTGTATATTTAAGAAAAACAGGAGGAAATTATACACAAAATAAGTAGAAAAAAGAAATAATTAAAATGAGGGGAGAAATCAATGAAATTGAAAACAGGAAATCAATAAAAAGAATAAATTAATCAAATAGCTGGCTCTTTGAAAAGTTCAATAAAATCGACAAGCCTCTGGCCAGCCTCATCAAGAGAAAAGTATGCAAATTGCTAATATCAGAAATGAAAGAGAAGACAACACTACAGATTGCCTGACATTAAAAGGGTAAAATGGAATTCTATAATAAATCTAGGCCCACAAATTTGATAACTTAGATGAAACTGATGAGTTCTTTGAAAGCTACAATTTGCCAAAACACACACCAGAAAAAATAGACAATCTGAATAGGCTTACATCTATTAAAGAAATTGAATCAATAATTGATCACCTTCCCCCAAAACCAGTGCCAAGACCAAATGGATTCACTGCTGAATTCTAGCAAACATTTAAGGACTCTGGAAAACAAACAGAAGGTTTAGAAGGGGTGGGGGGATGGGTGAGCAAGGTGATGGGTATTAAGGAGGGTATGGACTGCACAGAACACTGGGTGTTATATGCAAACAATGAATCATGAAACACCACATCAAAAACAAATGATGTACTGTATGGTGACTAATATAACACACACACACAAATACAACAACAACAACAATAACAATTAAGGAAGAAGTTACGTCAATACAATCCTTTTCAGAATATAGAAGCTGGGGGAATACTTCCAAACTAATTTTATGAAGCCAACATTTCCTAAAATTAAAATCAAAGACATTACAAGAAAGGGAAATTATAGACCAATATCTCTCATGAATATAGATGCAAAAATCTTCCATAAACTTGAAGGTATATCAATAGGAATTACAAAATCTGAACACAGTCAAAAAGGCAATTTAAAAAAATGAACAGAGGGGTTCCTGGGTGGCTCAGTGGGTTAAAGCCTCTGCCTTTAGCTCGGGTCATGATCCTGGGGTCCTGGGATTGAGCCCCGCATTGGGCTCTCTGCTCAGCAGGCAGCCTGCTTCTCCCTCTCTCTCTCTGCCTGCTTCTCTGCCTACTGTGATCTCTGTCTGTCAAATAAGTAAATAAAATCTTTGAAAAGAAAAAAAAAATGAACAGAACCTTAGGAACCTATGGAACAAAAATATAAGATGTAACATTTGTGTCCTCAGAGTCCCAAAAGAAAAGAGGAAAGTGTGTGGGGCTGAGAAATTTTTTAACAAAAATGATGGGGGTGCCTGGGTTGCTCAGTGGGTTAAGGCCTCTGCCTTCAGCTCAGGTCATGATCCCAGGGTCCTGGGATTGAACCCCACATCGGGCTCTCTGCTCAGCGGGGAGCCTGCTTCCTCCTCTCTCTCTGTGCCTGCTTCTCTGCCTACTTGTGATCTCTGTCTGTCAAATAAATAAATAAAATCTTTTAAAAAAATGATGAGAAATTTCCCAATCTGATAAGACATAAATGATGGATTTAAGAAACTGAGTATATGACAAACAAGATGAACCCAAGGGAGTCCATTCCCAGACATATCATATCAAACTTCTGAAAACAAAGAAAAACAAAGAAAAATATCACAAAAGATCCAGAAACAAAAAAACACATTTCAAATAATACAATTCAAATAACAGTAAAATTCTTATCAGAAATTATAGGAGTCAAAAGGAAGTAGCAAAATAAATTCAGTTGCTGAAGAAAAGAATTACTATAAACTCAGAATTCTATGTCCACCAAAAATAGATTTTAAGAATAAAAGTGAAATAAAAAGAAGAAAAAGTAAAAAAAAATTATTATTAGCAGAACTGACCTAAAAGAATTGCTGAAATAAATTATTCCAAAAAAAAGAAAATAATAATAGAAAGAAACCTAGAACATCAAGAATAAAGAAAGAGCCATAGAATGGGTAAATATATGGGTAAGTAAAATAGAATATCATTCTCCTTATGAGTTTTAAAAATTATCGTTAGTCAATTGAAAGTAAAATTATAACATTGTCTGCTATGTAAATGTATAACTAAATAACATATTAACAGAGTGAATAAAAACTATGACCAAACTATATGCTATTAGCAAGAAATTTCATTTATTTATTTATTGTTATTGAAGTACAATTGACCTGTACTGTTACATTAGTTCTAGGTATACAACATAGTGATTTAACAGCCGTATATGTTCTGCTACCATCAAGTGTAGCATATCATCTGTCACCATACAACACTATTGCAATCCTGTTGACTATATTCCCTATGCTGTACCTACGCTTGTTTTTATCCCCGTGACTTATTCATTCCACAACTGCAAATCTGTACCTCCCACTCCCTTTCTCCCATTTTGCCCATGTCTCCACTCCTCTTCCCTCTGGCAACCACCAATTTGATCCCTGTAATTATTGTTTCTGCTTTTTGTTTGTTTGTTCACCAGTTTTGTTTTTTAGTTTCCACATATAAATGAAATCATATGGTATTTATCTTTCTCAGTCTGACTTATTTCACTTAGCATATTACCTGGTAGCTCCATCCATGGGGTCACAAAGGGCAGGATCTCATGTATATGTATATACACATTACATACACACCACATCATCTTTATCCATTCATCTATTGATGAGCATTTAGGTTGCTTCTATATTTTAGCTATTGTAAATAATGCTGCAGTAAACATAAGGGTGCACATATCATTTTGAATTAGTGTTTTTGCTTTATTTGGGTAAATACCCAGTAATTTATTATTTATTTATTAAACAAATAAATTTATTAGTGAGTTTCAGTAGGTTGTGGTTTTCCAGGAACTGATTCATCTCATCCAAGTGATCAAATGTATGTTTGTACAGTCAGCACATACTGGACCATACAGTAGTTCTATTTTTAATTTTTTGAGCAATTTCCACACTGTTGTCCCCAGTGGCTGCATCCATTTACATTCCTATTAGTACATGGGAAAACCACATTTTTGCCAATACTTGATATTTCTCATCTTTTTTATTTTAGCCATTCTGACTGTGTAAGTGATATCTCATTGTGGTTTTGATTTGCATTTCTCTGGTGTTCAGTTATGTTGAGCACCTTTTCAGGAAACTCATTTTAAATATAATGATATAATTAAGAGTAAAACAGTGGAAAAAGTATAGCACCCAAATATTACTAAAATAAAGTGTGAGTGGCTGTATTAATATTAGGTAAAGTCAACTTCAGACCAAAGAAGAAATGACACATTACATATTGACAAGGGTCAATCCACCAAAAAAGACAACACAATTCTCAGTGTGTGTATATCAAACAACCAAGCTTCAAAATATATAAAACAAAAACTGAGAGAAGTGAAAAAGAGAAATAGACAAATTTACAATTGCAGTTGGAGACTTCAATGCTCAGTAATTGATATACCTGAATATAAAGAAAAAAATCAGTAAGGATATAGCAGAACTGAAAAATACCATCAATCAATGAGATATGATTGTTATTTATAGACTACTCCACCCAGCAACAGCAGAATACAAGTTCTTTTCAATTGTGTACAGAATATTCACCAAGAACATCTTTGGTTTTATGAGAGGCCTCAGCAAACTTCATTGAATTGAAATCATGCAAAATATGTTCTTTTACTATAATGTAATCAAACTAGAAATGCATTAGAAAGAAAGTAGGAATATCTCTAAGTACTTGTAAATTTATCCACATGCTTTCAAATAATTCCATGAGTCAGAGAAGAATTCTAAAAGGAAATAAAAATTACACTGAAGCAAATAAACATGAAAATAAACATATCAGAATGAATGCATAGGATGCAGCCAAACTGCTTAGAAGAAAATTTTTAGCACCAAATGCTAATATTAGAAAAAAGGAAAAATCTTAAATCAGTAAGTTTAGCTTCCTCCTCAAGAAGTTAGGAAGAGAAAAATTAACACAAGCAGAAGGAAGTAATTAAGACATAGAAATCAATGGATTGAAAACAAAAACAATAGAGGAAAATCAATAAAATTGAAAGCTGGTTGATTAAAAATATCAATGGAATTGATAAACTTAGGAATGACAGAGAAAAAAAGAGAAAAGATGCAAAATACCAATGTTAAGCACAAGAAAGGGACTATCAATGCAAACCTCACACATATTAAATGGATAATAAGGAAATACTACTGTTGACTGTACACACAGACATTTGATCATTTGGATTAAATGAATCAGTTTCTGGGAAACCACAACCTATTGAAACACACTAAAAATGAAACAGATAATCTGAATAGTCTGATAATTACCAAATAGATTAATTTAGAAATTGCAGAGCTCCAGAAAAAGAAATCTGCAAGCCAAGATGGTTTAAATGGACATTTCTCCCAAACATTTAAATCAGAATTAACATCTTCTATATAATCTTATTTTGGAAAATAAAAGAGGAGAAAACATCTCCCAACTCATTTTATGAAGCTGGTATTACCCTCGTACCAAAATTAGATGGAAAAATAAGAAAACTAAACAATTAAAGTCTTCAACAAAATATTAAAAATTATATCCAGCAATATGTACATATTCTTTATCATACATATATAATGTATGTACACATAAGTATAACTTATGATATAAGAACTATGTATCACAACTAAGCAAGGGTCATTCCAGAAATAAAAGGCTAGTTCAATATTTAAAAATCAATGTAAATGGACACATAAACAGATAAAAAAGAAAACCTACACAATTATATAAATTGGCATAGAAAAATCTCTGAAAAAATATTTAGCGCTCACCCATTCATGATAAAATTCTCAGAAAACTAGGAATAAAGGGGAATCTCCTCAATCTCATAAAAAGCATCTATAGGGGCACCTGAGAGGCTCAGTCTGTTAAGCATCTGCCTTCAGCTCAGGTCATGATCTCAGGGTCCTGGGATGGATGGAGCCCCACATCAGGCTCCCTGCTCAGCAGGGAGTTTGCTTCTCCCTCTGCTCCTCTCCCTACTTTTTTTCTCTCCCTCTCTCTCTTCTTCTCAAATAAATAAATAAAATATTTAAAGAATATTTTTGAAAAAGAAGAATAAAGTTGGAGAAATCAGATTACCTTGGTTTAATTCTTACTGTGTGGCTGCAGTAATCAAGACAGGTTTATAGAGATATAGACACATAGATCAATGGAACAGAATAGACAACATAAAAATAGACCTATAGAAGTATGGCCAATAGATTTTTGACGGAGGTGCAAAAGCAATTCAATGAAGAAAGAATAGTATTATTAACACATGGTGCTAGAACAAGTGGACAATCACAGCAAGAAAGATGAACTGGGTTGTAAACCTGCCACCTGCCACCTTACACACAAATTAGCTCAAAATGGAATATAAGAGAACATGTAAAACTGTAATACTTTTTAAGAGGAAGTCCTTTAGGAAAAAACTTTGTGACCTAGGGCTTAGCAAAAAATTCTTAGATATGACATCAAAAGCATAATCCACAAGAGAAACACATTGATACATTGGACTTCATCAAAATTAAGAACTCTGGCTCTATGAAAAACTCCATTTTAAGAAGTTAAAAGGACAAGCCACGGAGTGGGAAAACATATCTGCAAATCACATACCTGACAAAGAACTTGCATCCAAGAGCTATAAAGAACTCTCCAGGTTTAACAATAAAAACACAAATAACACAGTTAGAAAAAGATTGAAACAGATACTTAACCAAAGAGGGACTATGGGGACACCTGGGTGGCTCAGTGGGGTCAGCATCTGACTTTGACTGAGGTCATGATCTCAGGGTACTGGGATGGAGCCTAGCATAGGGTTCCAACCTCAGCGGGGAGTCTGCTTCTCCCCCTCCCTCGGCCCTTCCTCCCACTCATGCTGTTGCTCTCTCAAATAAATGAATAAATCTTTAAAAAAGGGTTGGGGGGGAATATGGGTTGCAAATCAACCCATAAAGAGCAGTTCAACATCATCCACCATGCTGATATCAGGAACCTGATATCCATGATATCCACCATGCTGAGTGAGCAACATCATCCACCTTAAAAGGCAATATTTAAGGTTTGCATACCATATGATTCCATTCATTTAATTTTGAAATGACAAAATTACAGAGATGGGGAACAGCTCAGTAGTTGCCAAGGGTTAAGGAGGGAGGTGCTAAGGGGCTATGATTATAGAAAGTGTAGCACACTGGAGGACCTTTGAGATGATGGAACATATCTTCCATATCTTGACTGCGATGGTAGCTATACAAATCTATACAAGTGATTCAATTTCATAGAACTATAAAATGTAGGGGAAAAAAATGTAAAGACTGGTGGAATCCAAGTAAGCTCTGTGTGTAGTTAACTGTGCCAATATCAACTCCCTGGTTTTCATATTATACAATGTTACTATTAGGAGGACTTGCGTGAAAGAATGCTTTGTACTATTTTTGTAACTTCTTATGAGTCCATAATTAGTTCACAAAAATATCACAAAGGAACCACTGAGCTGCGGCTGCAGCAATGATTTGAAGCTAGTGACCTTGAAAACCTAGATGAAATGGGCACATATCTAGAAAAATTTCACTTACCAAAACTGACTCACGAAGAAAATCTAAATAGCTCATCTTTATGCACACTTAAGAAATAATTCAAAGTTATAATACATTTTCCCACAATAAAAATACTAAATAAATTCCCTAAGTGTTCTTCCTAACATTTTAAGTTTTACCTTGTTATTGCCTTTACATACTCTTGGGCATTTTTCCTGAGACTATTGATATTTCTGATCCTTTATCTATAATCTTGATATTAAAAATTTAATTACATTTTAACAGATAATAGAAAATATTCTGATCGGGGAAGATAAAAGAATGCCAAGTTTCTACTTAGGAGTTCCTGGCTTTCTCTTAATCCTCTATCTGAGCTTTTCCCTGTTTTTTTTTTTTTTTAAAGATTTTATTTATTTATTTGACAGAGAGAGATCACAAGTAGGCAGAGAGGCAGGCAGAGAGAGAGAGAGGAGGAAGCAGGCTCCCCGCTGAGCAGAGAGCCCGATGTGGG
>NC_081560.1:68235492-68237931 GCF_022355385.1 Mustela nigripes
AGAGGCAGGCAGAGAGAGAGAGGAGGAAGCAGGCTCCCCGCTGAGCAGAGAGCCCGATGTGGGACTCGATCCCAGGACCCTGAGATCATGACCTGAGCCCAAGGCAGCGGCTTAACCCACTGAGCCACCCAGGCGCCCCCCACTGTTTTGTTTTGTTTTTTTTCAACCATCCATTCCTTTTTCTCTTTTTCGGAACGGGAGAGGTTCTTTGGTTGGGGGCTGTATGAAACCCATTCATCCCTATGAAGGTAGTCTAATACTCTGTCTCTTGGAGGTGGCCCATGCTTCTCATGTCCATAATAAATGGAGAGAGTTGTCTTTCTTTTCTAATAGATTTCTTGATATTAGCTTTTTCTCCCTCTATTCCTCTCCAGTGCACTCTGGTATACAATAATCTTCTCCATATCTTTCAGGAGACAAATTCTGTCCTAACCATGTTTATCTCAACTGGGACATCATTACATCCAACCCACACTTTTAGTTGTTCCCATAATTGTGATTCTTTCCTGCGGAGATGCTGTCTTATAAATGTTCCAATCTTCATTTCATCTACGCTTGTCTGAACAACAGTTTGTTTTATGAGTGTACCTTATGCTCAGGCCATCTCTCCTAATTTCATCAGTATGGTATTGCTTTTCTATAATCTTTCCATGTTTTAGCTCTTAAATTGTTGTTTGGGGTTGGCCATCTAATTTTTCATCCTGCAAATATCCATTTCAGTGATGACTGCCTCCGGCCTCCCTTTGTTTTAACTTGAATAATATCAAGGAACCTGATATCCATATATCCGTTTATTGCCACATGGCTTAGAATTTACCAACTTCATGTCTGAATCCTTTAGCAATATTCTGCGATTATCAATATTATATGTTACCACTCTATTTGCCATATTCTGTATTCATTATTCTGTGGTTGAGCATATCTCATGTCAATTACAGCATAGATTTTTTAACTAATCACGACTAGTCCCGCTCTGTAATTCCTGTCAGCTGGGTTGTTGGAATCCCCACGAGAGTGTCATCTGACCAGCCCAGAACCCCCTGGGTCATTATCTTCATCACAGTATTTATGATATGCAGCACCATCTGCTTGGAAGTACAGGCTTCTTTCTTCCCTTGTTTCTCCCCTAATTCTGTCTAGATCCTGCACTACTTCAAATCATAATCATCACATCCTTTCACTGTCTGGTTTTCTCTTCTCTAGTTGGTTTAAACATAGTGGGAGCCAGGAATCAACCCTCCTATTTTAGGTATAAAGGTAACTCTATACTTATTTTCTTTAGATAATTATGCTTGCCTAGCTTGTTAACCTAGTAAGTATGCCTTTCACTGAATTATAAAACCTTTTACATTTATTCATGGTTTAAAATTCCTAATGAATGTCTTCCAGCTCTTGACCTCAAATTCTATTTTGCTTTCGTCTTACACACACATGCAGGAGCCTATCACTCTAAAAATGTGATGCTGTGCATATAGACATAAGGCCAACAGAGACTCGGAAGAACCTTTATGCTCTGAAGGTGAGGAAAGGTCAGACTCAAGTTTAATTACAATCCCGGAGGAGAAAATGTCATGTCATTATGTGGATAAATACATGTTAGTGTCAGTTGGGTTATAAAATGTATAAACATAATTTGTGATATTTTTCTTGCAAAATCAAACAGACACACTAAGAGTTTCAAAAAGAATGGCCCTGACTCTTGAGAGCAGTGAAGAGTGGGGAGATGGGCTATGCTGGCTTGATATTAAGAGATTCAAGAAAGCTAAATTGCATGATTTCCATGAACTGGCTCATGGAAAGTTGAGAAAAGCTAAATAAGCCTCAAAGTGGGGCTTGGGTGGAAGCAGGGTGATCCCTTGCAGGGCAGCACTCCCTGTGAGCTCAAGGACACTGGGGGGTTCAGAAAGTGCAAGAATGTGCTGGTTACTGGCTACTGAAAATTCACCGTGTAACCAGCCCCCAATTCAGCTCATGTTATGCACTCTTTCCTATTATTAGATTCTTGGGTTAGACTCTTGAACATAACTGTTCAAAAGGGGCAGGTCTATGCATGTGTAGACACTCATGCTCCCAGAACCTGCAGACCATTTACCTATATGACACAGTGAAAATGTGAAGCCACACAGCGCTTCCTACCCAGTGGGACCTGGGTGACTATGTCTGTATCAGTCATTATTGAAACTTTCCAGCTCAGCTAGACCATTGGGGATTCAGCATTCACTCTTTTTCCAATGTAGGTCTCAGAAAAACCTGACATCAACGAACAAAAATTCTCAGTTTGTCCTGCAGAGGCCGCTATAACCATAGAATCTCTCTCTCTCTCTCTCTTTTTAAATTAATTTATTTATTTTCAGAAAAACAGTATTCATTATTTTTTCACCACACCCAGTGCTCCATGCAATCCATGCCCTCTATAATACCCACCACCTGGTACCCCAA